>NC_030425.2:18962500-18975000 GCF_001660625.3 Ictalurus punctatus
TAATCGGCATGAAAAGATAAGATAGAGAGCAAAAAGTGGAATAAAACACATCGCAGTATATGTAAAGCTGAATTATACTGGATGTATTTATTAAAAAGATAACCATTTCCTACATCGCTGACACAGGAATATTATAGTCCTGCGTTATACTCGTTTAACTGTCGAAAATCAATCTGTAAAGCCTGAGCTCGGGATTAAAGTGGAGAAAGTGTGACGAACGGAGTGTGTTTCTGTGCTGCTCTATTTACTCTTATTTTCATTTCTTTATGTAAAAATAGATTTCAAAAAGAAAGAAATAATCCATAATTAAACAGGAATTGGTTGTACAGACAATATATTCAAATCTTTTTTTATTTTTTATTTTTCCATTTGACAGATTTTAAGTCTCACGCTGGACTAGAAATGAAACATGTAGCTCGTACTCGAACTCGTACTCCTAGCAAGTATTTATCCGAAAGAAACAGGAATAAATGATGAATAAAGATGCGTGTGTGTGCGTGTGAAAGGGAAGAAAGCGTGAAGTTCACGATGTATTTCTCGAAAATACAGCAATCATCACAGATGAAACTGGGATAAATTATAAGGGGGAAAGGCCTGAGTGAGGTGGCGCTGGAGGAGAAAGTGTGACGTAGAGAAGGAAAGACGTTTTTTTTTTTTTTTTTCCTGTAAAATCCTTCAGATTGTGAGAATTCTCTGTGAACCCGGAATGAAAAATCTGCTCAAATATAAACCTCCTGATTTCGATATGAATCTCTCCGAAAGGTTTATAGTAGATCCTAGTGAACTCTCAGTGTACAGAGTGCGTTACTGTAGATCTTTACACTAATCACACACACACACACACACACACACACACACTGCATAAGAGCAACATAACACTGGGTTACAGTGTCATGCTACAGAATGTATTATCAATAGTTAATGAGCTTCACAAAAATTCATAGTAAATGCAGGCCTCTGTGTGTGTGTGTGTGTGTGTGTGTGTGTGTGTGTGTGTGTGTGTGTGTGTGTGTGTGTGTTTGGAAAGGTGTCAAAGAGATGCTCATTTCCTCTTCATTAGAATCAAAAGATAAGATAAGATGAGATATGCAAAAAAGAGGACTAGTACACAGACCTGTGTGTGTGTGTGTGTGTGTGTGTGTGTGTGTGTGTGTTCAGTTTGAATTCTTTGAACAAATGATCTGTATAACACATGCAATGTATAGTTTAAATGAAACATATTTAAAAAATAAAAATAAATAAATAAATAATAATAATAATAATAATAATAATAATAACTAGAACTCAGAGGTGTGCTCGCATGAAATCTTCACAGCTGATTTCACACACACACACACACACACACACACACACACACACACACACACAAATAGAAATATCAGCGGAATAATGTTGGACAAAAAAGGAAGAATATATATATATATATATATATATATATATATATATATATATATATATATATATATATATGGAGTGAGAGTTGTTACCTTCCACAGCGGAAGTCACGCGCAGCAAAAAGCCGCACAAAATCAGCCAATAATCCATTTATGAAGCGCGGAGAACAGCAGCGGGGGAACAGAAGAACCGAGCCGAGCCTACAGTCCTGTAGCTTTAGTCCGGGACAAAACCTCCATAAACCGGGACAAACAAAATGAAATAAGGCAAATCTGAAAGGCTCCTGTAATCCAAAAGTCGCGTGCAGAGGAGTTATAAGGAGTTCGAAACACCTAGTATCTGTTCTAGTTCATACAGAAAGCAGCGCGAGCGCTCTTCTATTAATTCCCAAAATATAAACCTGTGAAAATGCCAGAACACCAGGTCTCCTGTGCACGCGCTGTGGGATCTTCCTCAAACACTCCTCATTCAATCCAGTGAAATTCCCGGAGCGCTCTAGCGCGAGGAACTCATCCCGGGAAGGATTTCTCCACTGTTCCTGTCGCGCGCGCTCTGTCCCGTGTCCGTGGGTCAGGAATAATCTGAGAGCCTCTGTGTGTGGTAGTGTGTGTGTGTGTGTGTGTGTGAGAGAGAGTTATCTCCGAGTCTCTAAGAGCCGCTCCTGTAGTCCGGTGTGTGTGCGTGTGTGTGTGCGCGCGACTGGGTCAGGATTGGAATAAGTGCTCGCGCTGTTCACACACAGTCTCTCTCTCGGTACAGACGCACACAAGCGCATGCAGACACATCATTACCCAAGTCTCACACACATGCACACGCAGTCACACACACTCTGTGTTTAAAATCCCCTGAGCGCGTGAGCGGTGCGGTGCGGTGCGATGCGGTGCTGTCTGTCTCTCTCTCTCTCTCTCTCTCTCTCTCCCTGTCTCTCTCTCTCTCGCTCTTGCTCTCTCTGCTCCGCGCGCTCAACTGACTGAACTGAACCTCACTCGAGTCAGACTGAGAATAGAGAGAGAGAGAGAGAGAGAGCGAGAGAGAGAGAGAGAGAAAGAGAGATGCTAATACTTCCCCTCACCCCCACCCCGAGTTGCCAGATTTATGTTTTTACACCCATTTGGGAATATTTTTAAAGCTCACTGATCGGGTTAACTATATATTTTGCGGATATATCTTTGGAGGAAAACTGTTCCTCAAAGGTTCTCCGTATGGTTAACACTTCTATTCTTATAAACATGGTCTATTTGCAATCTTTTCTGAAAGAGAAACCATCTGTTCCCAACACTTTTCCTGGAGAAGCAAACTAAGTAACACTTCAGAGAAATAAGCCTAGAAACTTCTCCTTTTATCATTCTTACAAATCTGATTAATTTTCAATTTGACGCAGTCTGGCAACCCTTCAGTTTTTCCTGTCTGTAGTGTCACAGCGCCTCCTAGCGGAAACAACGCTCTCAGGTTGCCAGATTGGACTTCACTGCATACAGCTTTCATTAAACTCGTTTATTTTCTCTAAACAGCTATTAATTTACTACAAAGACAGTCCACAATATGTTCACCTTATAAGTTATATTACAAGACATTTATATGTCGTATAATTTTATAGTATTATTTCAATCCAATATATTTTATTTAAATACTTATATTTATCTCTGATTTCACTAAAATACCCACTCTGGCAACCCTGATTTTCGCGATTCTGTGAAGTGCCTCTTTGTTTTCGTGTTTGTGGATTAAAGTGAACTTTTTCCCTGCACATTGAGGACAGATGTGTTCATACAGAGACAGAGACAGAGCTGGAGGAGAAATAAACTCCGGATTAGAGGGACTGAGATAAGAAAAACGGATTTAATCTGAACTCATCAATCGTTAAGTATCATGTAAGTAAATGTATACTGTCTAAGGAAAATGGATATAGAAATGAAAATATATTTTACACGTGTAAAAGTAGCCTATGTGTTGTTAATATTATGATTATTATTTATTATTGTTGTGTTATTCATTATATGATTTATGCATTCATGTATTCATAATGTCACTCCTTTTGGATAAATGCGAACATTTCAGGGGACAAAATGTAATGATATGTTTTATATAAATTTGTTTGAAAGACTTCAATTAATTAATTTCTATATAATATATATTTTTGTTGAATTATGTACATCTTTTGTTTTATTTGTTAAATGTTTGATTATTACTTTTTTCCCCAGTTAGCTCTTGTTTTCAATATGATCTAATATATATATATATATATATATATATATATATATATATATATATATATATATATATATATATATAAATATATATATATATATATATATATATATATATATATATATAATTTGTATATATATCACATTCCATTGTGAAATATATTTCACATACCTTTAATACAGATTTATTTTATGAACATGATCCAATTAATCAAATATTCAAGCTCATTATTTAAATGAGTAGTGTAATATTTTGATCATTTATTACAGTGAGAGATAGTTTTATTCCTGGAATGTTCACCAATAGATCTACCTGTGATTTGGATTAAACCACATTCAAGTGACAAGACAAATGCCAGTAACTCATCTCTAATAGGGGTTTAGCCCAATAGTACTCTTAGACCCTGAACTATGTGTACCACTGGACGCCTGCTAAACACTGTAACTGTAAACGCAATAAAATATCCAACATAATTACAGGATTGCAACCATGAATATTATAATTTTTTATAATAGCGTGTGTTGTGATTTCCACATCTGTGACTAAATTCAATCACCGACCTTATAGTAAATCAAATTTTGTTACCAGCTGTGAACAGAGGATTGTAGGAAAGACCTGCAGACACAGAGTGCTATAAGGTATTAAAGCTGATTTGAAGTGAATTTCTCCTGGATTTTAAAATCATAAAACACACCATCATCATGCAAATTTGAATTGGAATTTGAATCATGCTGTGAATTTTAGATATAAACTCACTTATAACTTATAATAAAGTGTGAATTTAGCAATCAGTTGGAGTTTAATGTTTAAGTTATACCTGCCGATGAGAATAAACCTGCATCCACATCAGATTTGTGCCATCCTGGGTTTTTCCAGGAGTGCCAAAACTTTTAGATAAGTGTGAGTTTCTCTCTCTCGTGCTTCTCCTGAGGTGACGACAGAAGTGTAACAGCCTCCGACTTTTCCATCCCTTTGTGTTTTGGTTGACACTCGGGGGTGAAATTTAGTTTTTCTCATGTCTATTTCACTTCCTTTCACACACACACACACACACACACACACACACACACACACCGTTAGTGGTGACTAATGATATATAGCATAGAATAAAATAATAAAATCCATACATACATACATATATATATATATATATATATATATATATATATATATATATATATTTATATATATGATGCCCCATGTATAAACATATTTTTACCATTTCAATAATGTATTCTTTTTTTTCATGATGTCCATGTTGTGAGTTGTTGACTGATTTCATTCAACATGATTTCTTGAGATTTTAATAAATAAATGATACTTTTGTATATTTCATCAAAGGTAATTTAAATGAATAAATACCTGTCCCAGAGAATCGTTGCAAAGATGTCGAGATGAAAATGTCACCGGCTGCATTGCTAGTTTTTATTCATTTTTAAAAAAATTTCCAATCTGTATTTTGTTTTTTTCTGCACAAAATCAATGTTAAAGTTCTGCAACAGCTTTACACACACCATCACCACCCACATCATTCAAATAAATAACACAATACACTTCAGAAATGACTTAGTGAAGTGTAATACTCAACAAAACCGTTTCTTCTTCTTTCCAGGGGATTTATTTAGTTATTGAGATTAGATTTGAGTGAGTTTATGTGATTATTATTGGATTTTATGAAACGGAAACTGAGACGGCTGTTGTGTCGTTGTGGTTCTGGTTTCTGTAACGCGGTCAGATTGTTTCACTAAAACGTCCACTGAAAAAAAAAAAAGATCAGGCTACGGAGTTTTATGGAAGCACACACAGACACACACACACACACACACACACGCACACACACACACACACACACACACACACACACACACACACACACACACACACACCTGGCATGCATTAGAAACTCAATAACTAAAGTGGCAGACGTTTTATTGCCATATGGAAATTTCACAAACTTACACACACACACACATGGTACTTGCCCCCCAATTTCAAGTTCAACTTATGCTTTATTTGAATGTTTGTTCAGTGACGGAGTTGCCAAATATTGTTAATAATAAATATATTTTTAAAAAATAATGAAAAAAAAAAACCTGAACAACTACACTATTACACAAAAATATGTCATATAATATAACGTAATGATTAGTAAGCGCTTTAACATGGTCAGGGTAGAGGTGGATCCAGAGTCTATCCTGGGAACATTGAACATGAGGTGGAGGTACACCCGTGATAAGATAGCATTTGTTCAAGTGTATAACAATAATAATAATAATAATAATAATAATAATAATAATAATAATAATAATAATAACAACAACAATAATAATAATTTTCATGGTGCAAATGACCCTTTCTATTATTATCATATATTAGGAGGATTATATTACATATAGAGGATTATGGGAAATATCTGCACACTGAACTGAACAATAAACTAACAGAGGTTCATTATGAATGGATTAATGTTTCATGTCTCTGTAGATATATAGATTTATGTAAAATATTTCTCCTGATTAAAAACAAAACTGTTCCTTGTCTCTCTTTACCACACGAGCACAAATTTCTGTAGTTTTATTTCTGGTGCTTTGTTTGTATACAATGGCCCTAGAGAATACTTTTTTTCAGATTGGGTGGCAGGTCTGTGTTACTTTCTTATATTGAGATGCCTGTAAAGTTTAATCCCAATCCCAGTTCGAAATCAATCATCCTCATATTAAGTTGTTACATTGAAATGTAACCATGACAACAAGGATAAATATCCATTTAACCACAAATATGCAACAATTAAACATGTTCATGTACATTTACGCAGAAGTGAATGCCTCTGAGAAGTAACCACGGCAACAACCGTTTAACAATCAATTAAAGGTGTATAGGGGTGGGGGTAAACATATAGCTAAAATTACTTTCATCTCAAAACGAAAAGGATTGTGGGGGAAATGTAAGATTCAGGGGATTGTGGGAAGGATGTGCAAATGCAGGGGATTGTGGGAATGATGTGGAGATGCAGGGGATTGTGAGAAGGATGTACAGATGCAGGGGATTGTGGGAAGGATGTGCAGATGCAGGGGATTGTGGGAACGATGTACAGATGCAGAGGATTGTGGGAATGATGTGCAGAAGCAGGGGATTGTGGGAATGATGTGCAGATGCAGAGGATTATGGGAATGATGTGCAGATGCAGAGGATTGTGGGAATGATGTGAAGATGCAGGGGATTGTGGGAATGATGTGAAGATGCAGGGGATTGTGGGAATGATGTGAAGATGCAGGGGATTGTAGGAATGATGTGCAGACGCAGGGGATTGTGGGAAGGATGGGGAGACACATGGGAATGAAATGTAGAAATGCGGGGATTGTGGGAATGATGTGAAGATGCAGGGGATTGTGGGAATGATGTGAAGATGCAGGGGATTGTGGAAGGATGTGCAGAAGCAGAGGACTGTGGGAATGATGTGAAGATGCAGGGGATTGTGGGAATGATGTGCAGATGCAGGGGATTGTGGGTGTGATGTGCAGACGCAGGGGATTGTAGGAAGGATGGGGAGACACATGGGAATGAAATGTAGAAATGCGGGGATTGTGGGAAGGAAGTGAAGATGCAGGGGATTGTGGGAATGATGTGAAGATGCAGGGGATTGTGGGAATGATGTGAAGATGCAGGGGATTGTGGAAGGATGGGCAGAAGCAGGGGATTGTGGGAATGATGTGCAGATGCAGATGATTGTGGGAATGATGTGAAGATGCAGAGGATTGTGGGAATGATGTGCAGATGCAGGGGATTGTGGGAGTGATGTGCAGACGCAGGGGATTGTGGGAAGGATGTGGAGACACATGGGAATGAAATGTAGAAATGCGGGGATTGTGGGAAGGACGTGTAGAATGTGAGATGGCGACATAGTGAGAGTCTGAAAATTTCCCCTGCAGTCATCATGATTTTATGTAATTCTATTAGATTTATAGTTATAATGCAGTAAAGTGAGAAATCGATGCTTTATTTATATAGCACATTTTTAAATATATTTTTCCATAAAATTTCAAATTGCTTTAATTTAAAGAATAAAGTTAAGACAAAGAAAGAATCACAGGTCCTCCCTGTGATTTGCTTAACCATGGAGAACATACTGATAATCACTGCTTCAACTCCTGAGTTTATTACTAAATTAATCTGCATTGAACCCGCAGAACTCTGTGCCTTTTTTTGCCTGTTTTACGAAACCTAGATTTAAGAGGAAATAAAAATGTCTCTGTTATCAATAGATATATGTGATGATTTATATCACTATTTCAGAAAAGTAAGTGCAATATGAGTGTTTTAGGTGACTGTATCCATTGCCTGGAGTCTATCCCAGGGAACTCAAGACACAAGTACAGGGTGCCAATCCATCACAGGGCACAATCACACACATACCCATTTACACACTACAGACAATTTAGACATACCAATCAGACTAAAACACATGTCTTTGGACTGGGGGAGGAAACCGGAGTACCCAGAGGAAACCCGAGCATACAAACTCCACTCACACAGGGCAGAGGAAGGAATCAAACCCCCAGCCCTGGAGGTGTGAGGCAAATGTGCTAAGTACTAAGCCACCATGCCCTGTTAGGTGACTGTATCATCATCAATAAAAATGCAAACCAAAATGATAATAATAATAATAATTAAGAATAGTTTTGTTAAAGAATTTGACTTTCACACAGGGGAAAAAATATATTCTGGTGTTCTTTCATGTTGCCAAAAGCTTCAGATTGGTATAAAGACTGAATAACAAAGTGGTGAAATTGTCTTGTTAGTAAGTTATGGGCTGCTGTTTACAGGACAACTAACAAAGTCTTGAGAATCAAACAGCAAACACAAAACCTTTGCATGATGCTGGATTATAATACAAACAAAATAACTTTTTTTTATTTTTTACTGCTAAACTCTGAATTTACGTGAGAATTTGCAATCGTGACTTTTTGTTTTCCTGTTAAACGTTAAAGCACAGAGCTCTTCAGTAAGATGACATGAAAAGTAAATCTATACACCAAATAAAATCAAACCATATCCATTCAACTGCTTCTTTAAAACAGAGGGAACAGACACCCTACAAACGACAAACCTGGAGACATCAGAGACGTCTCTACAGTGAACCACACACAGTAAAGTGTTAACACTGGGAGTGTGTGTGTGTGTGTGTGTGTGTGTGTACGTGTACGGACCTTCACCCAGGTAGATTGGTATGTGCTGTTTGGATGGTGCTTGTGTCTGAGGTTTCGACTCAGAGTATGGAAATGAAAGTGTCGTGTGTGTTCAAATATCACAAGAAAGGAGAGCAGAGTCTGTCTGGCTTCCTGTCTGTCTGTCTGTCTGTCTGTCTGTCTGCTTTTGTCTTTTTCTTTCATACACTGTGCATTTTTTCCATCTCAGGGCTCCTGTCCTTCACAATATTTTCCCTCCCACGCTCTCCCGAATCTCTGCATTCTAAATCATGTCAGATTTGTATAATAGGTGTGTTTGTCATTTTATACATTCCTGTAATGAATAAAAACATTTTAACACTGGCAGCCAAAAGTTTTTTTTGTTTGTTTTATTCAAGTTTTATTCATTAGAAGTAAGAAAGGGAACTTTCTGAAAAATGTTCTAATATATATATATATATATATATATATATATATATATATATATATATATATATATATATATATATATATATATAATTTGTATCAGATCTTCTTAAACAATTTGCAGTCTGTGACACATTCAAATGTGAAATATGTTTCACATACCTTTAACTGACCACTTTGAGATATTTAGTAAGCATTTGTTGAGCAATAAACACTGTGTGTGTATGTGTGTATGTGTGGTGTGATGAAACATTGTGACTGTTACTTATCTTCCTATAACAGCATGTTCCCCAGTGTTTGGCTCCTCTTATACCACAGCATCTATCAGATGTTATATTTATTAAAGAACATCATTGAAACAAGTGAGTTCCTGTTGTCTCTTATGTTATAGCAGCTATAAACAGCCCCTGTCGCCCCTCACCAGCCTCTCTTGTTGCTATCTCTTGAAGTTAATAAGGAAAAAAAACTCACAGCTTATCATGGTACTGAGAAACTGCAAAGAGTAAACTCCTCTGCCCTGAAGCTGTCAGAAAACCTAAAGTTACAGCTTTACCTCTATGTCCTCCTATTGGTGGCTTTTAGACTAGCTTTGTACCAAATCTAGCACTGAGATTTTATTCCGAGCTTTTCCATTGGCTGTTTTTGTTTACAGTGGCACTAAATCAGCCACCGGTGAGCATCGCATCATGCATTTTAAAACCTCATTGATCTCATCTCACCGCCAAAGAATTCACTTACAGTGTGAGGTTTTTGTCTACAACAGCAAAGTCAGTCTGAAAATCACAGAGTGTTAATCCAGGTTAAAGCAACTGCTCACATTTCTAAATGTCTGAATAATGAATCAGCTGCAAAAACAGAGCTCTACAGCTACATCAGACGTCTAACCACTAAGACAACTTTTACATCCTAAAACTTTTCAGTTCCCCCATAAAACCCTCAACATTCTACAATGAACCCTAAGACACAAACTCTGGTGTTAGGACATTCTGAAGAAATGAAAAATGAACAGACATGGGTTAATTCTCTTACAGACACACGCACACACACACACACACACACATACGTAGAGTGTATGTAATGATGAATGGCTGCCGTCAGGATGATTAATAGTTCCTGGTATGAATCAATATTTGGATAAGAGGCCAAACACAAAATAAACACGAACGTGTCGTCTTCTGTGTTTCATCTCAACCTTGCGCTCCTCCTGAGCGTCCAGCTGCAAACACACACTGCATCCAGTCACCTCACAGAAACAGGATATTACTTTAAATTTCATTTCATCCACTATCAAACACTGATGTGATCCAACAACTTCCTCAGCCTGTCCGCATTACTGAAAAATGATTTAACTGTGAGAGTGTCAGAAATAATATCAGAATAAAACTGAACTTCCTGTTTGCTTCATTTTAGCCAGCTGTTTCAATCACTAACAGATGTACAGTGTTAATATAAGGGCTTGGTCTCAATCACACACTCTTAATTATACTCTTACATTATACAGTAAATATACTCTTACATTATCTGTACTCTTACACTATATACTATCTATACTCTTACACTATCTATACTCTTACATTATCTGTACTCTTACATTATCTGTACTCTTACATTATCTGTACTCTTACACTATATACTATCTATACTCTTACACTATCTGTACTCTTATACTATCTATACTCTTACACTATCTGTACTCTTATACTATCTGTACTCTTACACTATCTGTACTCTTACACTATATACTATCTATACTCTTACACTATCTGTACTCTTACACTATATACTATCTGTACTCTTACACAATCTGTACTCTTACACTATCTGTACTCTTACATTATCTGTACTCTTACACTATCTGTACTCTTACACTATCTGTAGTCTTACATTATCTGTACTCTTACACTATATACTATCTATACTCTTACATTATCTGTACTCTTACATTATCTGTAGTCTTACATTATCTGTACTCTTACACTATATACTATCTATACTCTTACACTATCTGTACTCTTACACTATCTGTACTCTTACACTATCTGTACTCTTACATTATATACTATCTATACTCTTACACTATCTGTACTCTTACACTATATACTATCTGTACTCTTACACTATCTGTACTCTTACACTATCTGTACTCTTACACTATCTGTACTCTTACACTATATACTATCTATACTCTTACACTATCTGTACTCTTACACTATCTGTACTCTTACACTATATACTATCTGTACTCTTACACAATCTGTACTCTTACACTATCTATACTCTTACACTATGTACTATCTATACTCTTACACTATCTGTACTCTTACACTATCTATACTCTTACACTATGTACTATCTATACTCTTACACTATCTGTACTCTTACACTTCACACTATCTATAATCTTACACTATCTGTACTCTTACACTATCTGTACTCTTACACTATCTGTACTCTTACACCATATACTATCTATACTCTTACACTATCTATACTCTTACACTATATACTATCTATACTCTTACACTATCTGTACTCTTACACTTCACACTATCTATACTCTTACACTATATACTCTCTGTACTCTTACGCTTCACACTCTATACTCTTACACTATCTGTACTCTTACACTATATACTATCTGTACTCTTACACTTCACACTATGTTTACTCTTACACCATCTGTACTCTGTACATTACAAACTATCTACACTTTTACACTATACACTATATGTACTCTTACACTACACAAATACACTACATATTATCATAAGAATACATACATACATAATATCGTAAGAATACATACTACATACTATGTATTCTTACACTGCATACTATCTATACTCTTACTCTATACACATTGAGGTATTGCAAGTTTTATGCACTGATCAGAAAGGACAGATCAGCTCATGGAACCAAATGCCATGGAGCCACAATACCAATTTACTTTCTTTTGCTTTTTCATATGTGCTGATTAATGGCGATGCATTTCTGATAACCCTTCTGATGGCTCCACCCCTCTGATTGCTCCACCCATCTAATGGCACCACCCCTCTGATGGCACTGCCCCTCTGATTGTACCACCTCTTTTATCTCTGGTAGCTCGACCCATCTTATCTGTCCAACCCTTCGATGACTCAACCCCTCTGATGGCTCTGTTCCTCTAATGGCTCCGTCCCTCTAATGGCTTCACCCCCGATGGCTCTGTTTAATGTTCAATCACCTTGGCTCCTTTTTTACTGCTAACCACAAATGCACCTGGTTTAAATTTGTTTGAGCTACTTC
>NC_030425.2:18982500-19025000 GCF_001660625.3 Ictalurus punctatus
CACAGTTGAGGTCATAAGTCTGTGTACGCCTTGTGGATTCTGCAAAATGTTAATAAAAAAATGAGAGCTATCTTGAATAAGCTATTTCACATAACAGCTGTCTACATATAATCCACAAGATGCATTAATAACTGATTTTACACAAGTGAAGTGTACCTACACTTGTGTGTTTAATACTGTGTGTCATTACCTGGATGATAAACGACTGTTTTTAAATAGTTTTGTGATAATTGTTCACGAGTCCCTTGGTTGTCCTGAGTAGTTAAACTGCCCACTGTTTCTCGGAAAAAATCCTCCAGGTCCTACACATTCTTTACTTTTCCAGCATATTCTGCATATTTGACCCTTTTCCAACAGTAACTATTTGATATTGAGATCCATCTTTCACACTGAGGACAACTGAGGGACTCGTACACAACTATTACATATGGTGCAAACATTCACTGATGCTCAAGAAGGTAACATGATATATTAAGCACTGGGGGGGTGTAAACTTTTGAACAGGATGATCTGTGTAAATTGTTATTATTTTGTGTTCTGGGAGACATGTAAATATCTTATGTAGCTTCTGAATGGAAGTACTATCCATCCATCCATCCATTTTTTGTACTGGTTATCCTACACAGGGCTGCAGGGCACCTGGAGCCTATCCCGGGGAACACAGATGGGAGACACCATAGATGGGGGGCCAACCCCATCACAGGGCACAGTCATACACACATTCACACACTATGGACAATTAAGAGATAGCAATCAGCAATCTAGAATGAATGACTTTAGACTGGGGGAGGAAACCAGAGTACCCGGAGGAAATCCATGACGCACGGGGAAAACATGCAAACTCCGCTCACACACAGCGGAGGTGGGATTCAAACCTCCAACACTGGAGTTGTTTGGAGTGGCGCTGCTGCAATAGGCCTACACATTGCAATATCACCCATGGCTTGTATACATTATAGAAACACACCTCAACATATATGTCATATAGCATATATAGCATGACAATATAAAGCACAACATACAGCATGACAATGACTTCATAGAAATCAAAGCCCATGCCTAGCATACGCTTCATCTAGCCTTCATCCTTCATCATTAGTGTTTTCTCATCACAGTGAAAGTGACGGCATTTTCTTTTATTCATGTGCGTCTCACATGCTGCTCATTTAATACCAAACTCAGATGTCCTTAAGGTACGCATCTGATTAACTGGATTCTGTAAATCAGGCACAGCTCTTCCTGTTTGAAAGGATGAAGCACAACCATTTGCAGTGTTGTTCCTAACGGAAGTGATGATTTCTCCATGTAAACACATTTACAGCTGGAGGGAGTGATAGACCTGTCGTTCTGCAGGGTTTTTCCTCTGAAATTAAAAAAAAATGGTGGTGAGTTTATGCATAAACACAGGTGGAGTTTCAGTTCACAACACAATCAGACACAACGTAACACACAGGTCTGTTAAACACTGACATGTCACACACACAGTCATGTTTATTGTTCGGAAAGAAGGGTGTTATCACACTCACCTCCTGGCAGGACGTATTGTACCCGTCATTGAGTGAGACGATGTCCATCTAAGGGGCCGTTTACACGACAACGTTTTTAAAGTCTAAAACTGTCAGCATCTTCAAAATGAAATGTTTAGACAACAGTTTTTTGTTTTTTGTTTTGTTTTGTTTTTTTTTAAAAAAAAAAGAATATTAGTTAAGTAGGGCGCATGGTGGCTTAGTGGTTAGCACATTCGCCTCACACCTCCAGGGTCTGGGGATCGATTCCTGCCGGGAGTTTGCATGTTCTCCCCGTGCTGTGGGGGTTTCCTCTGGGTACTCCGGTTTCCTCCCCCAGTCCAAAGACATGCATGGTAGGCTGATTGGTGTGTATAAAGTGTCCGTAGTGTGAGTGTGTATGTGATTGTGCCCTGTGATGGACTGACACCCTGTCCAGGGTGTACCCTGCCTTGTGCCCGATGCTCCCTGGGATTGGCTCCAGGTTCCCTGTGACCCTGAAGAAGGAGTAAGCAGTAGAAGATGGATGGACATTAGTTAAGTATCATCAGACTGTAATGCACATGATAACAGCACAAACGGGTACAACAAATTGTAATTATTTAAAAAATAAATGTTTTTATCATTAAAGGAAAGTGTTTAAATGTTTTCTAAAGTGCTGAAATTGTGTTTTATATAAACAGATATGCTCGCTGTAAACTGTTCGGTTGATTAAAATAATGAATCATTAATGAGCCCTTCTGTTTCTCTTGTGTCTGTTGATGTCACAGGTTAAAAACAATCATCAAATCTTCTGAGGGGCGGGGTTTATGCAAATAACATCTGATAGCAAGGGCAGTGATGTGTACTTATCAGATATACACTAGAGACATAGAATAAAATTAAATAATAATAATAATAATAATAATAATAATAATAATAATAATAATAATAATAATTCCTCACTGAGGAGTCTGTGCTGTTTTTATCTTTAAAATATTTTCCTGTTTCCATTATTAATTAGGCATTTGTTTTTTCTAGAAGTTTCTCAGAGGGTTTCTTCACTTGACACACACTCTGCCATCTGTAAATTCAGAAGCTTGTGTGTGTGTGTGTGTGTGTTTTACTGCTTTGTGTATCTGAATGAAAAAGCAAATTACCCCAAAATATTAAATGTTGCATGAAATGAATAACTGCGTTTGAGAAATGTTGAGTGAAACATTTTTAAACGTATTTCACTCAGTGTTCACGTTGATTTACTGTGTGTGTGTGTGTGTGTGTGTGTGTGTGTGTGTGTGTGTGTGTGTGTGTGTGTGTGTGTGTGTGTGTGTGTGTGTGTGTGTGTGTGTGATTTATAGTGTGGAGAAGATCAGTAATCCTCCCTGTGCGCTGTTAGTGCATTATGGTGTCATGATGGGAAGCAGAGAAAGGTTTATAGTGAAATTCAGAGAAATGCTTTATGATCTATCTATCTATGTATCTATGTGTCTGTCTGTCTGTCTGTCTGTCTGTCTATCTATCTATCTATCCTAAAAATAAGGACTATAAAATCAGTGTAAAGAATGGAAATGGTTTTGATATGTATGAAACCCATTGAAGATTTTTTCTGAGCGTGAGAGCAGAATGTGAATGTGTAGAGTTTATTTGTGTTCTGCACAGAGCTCTCCGGTTCTCTGGTTCTCCAGTTCTGTTTCATTTCACACACTGCGTTTACAGTGGAACTCATTTCTCAAACCTTGCATTTTTTCTTTATTATTTATTTTTTTCATAGAGGAGTTACGGGAAAAGAGTGAGTGTATGAGTGGGAATGTAAACTTTGTCTGTGTCTGTGTGTGTGTGTGTCTGTGTGTGTGTGTGTGTGTGTGTGTGTGTGTGTGTGTGTGTGTGTGGTTTCCAGCTCTTTATTTGTGCTATAATTCATCGTCATAATCCACTTAGACATGAACACGATTTTACTGAGAAAACACAATACCTGCTGATCCAGCTGTGTAGGTGTGTGTGTGTGTGTGTGTGTGTGTGTGTGTGTATGTGTGTGTGTGTGTGTGTGCATGGGGGGGGAAGGTTCAGGAACATATGTCCCCATGAGGATAGGAATATCTGTCAGTTTTGACCTTGTGGGGACATTTGGCTGGTCCCCAAGAGGAAAACTACTTTTTTTTTCCCCCCTTGCAGCTTTTATTTATTTATTTATATTCACCTCTCTCCACCTTTCCATCTTTACTGTTTGAACCTCTGTTTATCGTTTCTCTGTTAAAGCTGAGTGTCTAAATTGCTCGGTCTGTTTTGTCGTGAATCAGAGAGACGGCATGTAGATCGGATTCAGGATGAAAAGATGAATACTCTTTTGGCTTACGTTTTTCATTTTGTGCTCAGGATAAAAAAAGAGATTCTTCTGAAAGTCCACTTTGATTTCTGAAAGAAAGAAAGAAAGAAAGAAAGAAAGAAAAAACCCTCTTCTGTAACTCAAAACAGAAATGAGAAAATTCCTCAAGCTTTGTATAAATTTAAATATTTACTAACAGAGTCCTCATAGTCCTCTGAAGATGGGGTGGTGAGTTCGTGAATCTATCAAAACGTGTGCCACAAAAAAATACTTGTGTTGAGTTCTTTATTTCTTTTAAGAGGGGAAATAGTCAGTTGTCACATTCTTACTGTACATCACATAAACACTACACAAACATCTGAATCACACCCAACTCTGATCATGTTTCCATGTATTTTATATTATCTATATTATTATGTTCCATTTAACTCATTTGTTACGTATTCGTTCATGATCCTCACCAGACAGATTAGTTTTAATCAACTACGCACCAAATGACTAATGAGTGGATGTGAACATCACAGAAGTCCATTAAATCAACATTAAAGGACCACTTACTACCATGAGACCACCATCAGAGACCTTTAGCCCTCTGTAGTGTGCTTTAATATCTTCCTGTGTCAACTCATTAAGAGTCGGTCACAGATCAGCCTCAGGACCCTTTACATCATAATCCCAAGCTGCATGGAAAACCCAAAACTAGCAGGAACCTCAGATTCCGCTTCATAAACTGCTGCAAGATGTGTATCTGTGTAACGTTCTCCTCGCTTTTCCTTTTTGATGATGACAGGTAGGAGGTAAAAGGTTAAACGTCTCACTAATCTATACATGGAACCATGGAACCACAGCGAGAACCACATGCTCGTTGGACAGAACTTAATCTGAGGCTCGGGTTACAGGTTCAAATCAGCCGGGTGGAAACGAACCAGGAACCATGCCAGCGCCGGGGTTCCAGTGGAAAGGAGCGTGTGTGTTCTAGACGTCTGGTTCTATTACAGAGACACTGTTCAGGGCATTTGGAGCTACAGGGGATTTCACATAAGACTTCTTGTTAAAAATGTTTGCATTTTTATACATTCACTGTATCTTGAATTGAATTGACGTGCGCTAAGCAGTGGACACAACACACTGTTTAGAACACAAGGGATAGAGAACATGGCATAGAGTTAGGGTTAGGGTTAGGGATAACCCTAACCCTAGAGGGATAGAGCAGACCGGATAGAACACATGGGAGAGAGCAAACGGTTCCACGTGGCTGTTCCACGCTCACTCCACGTTCAGCTCCTGCTGCTAATCTCTGAGACTCTCACTGGTGTATAATGGCGTTTTAATGGCTCTCCCTAAATCTCTACGGCAATTATTCAGGAACCCCCCTCATCACCCTCCCTTTAACCCCCTGAGGGAACAGGCTGGAGTGTACATTAACATTACTGCAGAATAAGTGTAGGTGAAATAGGACAGAGCCGCTCTGTATACATCGAGAGGAAAACCAGAGCAGCTGCTCCTACAGCTGCTGTACACACACACACACACACACACACACACACACACACACAGTGGAACACTTATTTTTTTCTTTTTCTTTTTTCTTTTTTTTTACGTCATTCCCCCTCGAGAACATTTAAAAATACAATTTAAAAAGAACTATTTATTGTCCAGGTATTTGCTCAGTTCTGTCCTGTTTCCCGTCAGTAGTCTCTTTTATTATTATAATTTTTTTTTAATTCATTTTTTTTTATTATTATTATTATTTCAGTAAGAATTTTATCCTGGTCTCAGTGGATGACATGCCAGTTCATCACATTCATTCACACCTGAGAGTAATTTACTCTAGACAGTCTGCCTATATGCATGTTTAAGGAGGAAAGAAGAGAACCCAGAGGGAACACACACACTGACAGTAAGCCAAGATCAGGATCGAAACGGAAACTCAACGCTACGTACTGCACCACCGTGTCGGCGCAGACAGAAGCCCCGCCTCCTTTCACAGGAAACACTTCAATCAGGCGACAGTGACGTGTGATCTTGAGTCAAAACATGAAAAACCCATTAAACATCAATTTAATTTAGAGTTTGGATTAAAGATGTCAGGACACGCATGCACGCGCACACACACACACACACACACACACACACACACACACACACACACACACACACCATCAGATCAGATTTGTGGGTGAAAATTCAATAAAAACTGGAACTGTGTGTGTATAAATTCAATTTAGCATTTTCTCATCAGCACAATGTGGAGGTGAATTTAGTTTTAATCCCCAGAGAGAGAGAGAGAGGAGGAGAGAGAGAGAGAGAGAGAGAGAGAGAGAGAGAGAGAGAGAGAGAGAGAGAGAGAGAGAGAAAGACAGAGAGGGTCTGACAGAGAGATGCCCTTGTTCCCTTATCTTATTAAATTAAGGGTCTAACCCTTTCATCACTCTCTCTGTCTGTCTGTCTGTCCGTCTCTCTCTCTCTCTCTCTCTCTCTCTCTCTCTCTCTCTCTCTCTCTCTCTCTCTCTCTCTCTCTCTCTCTCTCTCTCTCTCTCTCTCAGGAGCAGGAGAGAGACTCAGGTTAAATTCGGAGTGAAATTAAAACACGTCTTCGTCACTTTGAAATGAAAAGCACAGCCAGGAGGAGTGATGAGAGTGAACAGGTCGTCATGGCGATGATTCAGGCCGCTAACAGATTAGGAATCTGTGTATGTGTGTGTGTGTGTGTGTGTGTGTTTGTGTGTGTTATCAAACAGAGACTCCTAGTGTTTTCCAACAGGATTTCAAATGTCCATCAGTATCGACAGATTCATCACCTCCACCTCCACGCTACATCCTTCCTCTGATTTTTTTTATTAGTCTGTAAATGTTCCTCACTGTGCTTTAAGGTGATCACAAGGTGAGTTTAGTAAACAGGATGAGAGTTCAGGAGAACATTCCAGACAGATGCTCACTCTTGTAATTTGGAATAAAACTTTTCTGACCACTTTTTCCAAGTGCTTATGGATCATGATACAATGTTGATGTTTCTCAGTAGAAGAAGAAGCCATTATTTGTCACATATACATTATAGCACAGTGAAATTCTTTTCTTCACATATCCCAGCTTGTTAGGAAGTTGAGGTCAGAGCGCATGGTTAGCCATGATACGGCAGAGAGGGTTAAGGGCCTTGCTCAAGGGTCCAACAGTGGCAGCTTGGAGCTGCTGGGGCTTGAACCATGATTAGTAATCCAGAGCCTTAACTGTTGAGCCACAACTGCCCATGTTAAGGCTCTGGCTCTTGGGCGGCTGTGGCTCAGGTGGTAGAGCAGGTTGTCCACTAATTGTAGGGTTGGAGGCTCAATTCCCAGTCCACATGACTCCACGTGCCGAAATGTCCTTGGGCAAAACACTGAACCCGAAGCTGCTCCTGATGGCAAGCTAGCGCCTTGCGTGACAGCTCTGCTACCATTGGTGTGAGAGTGAGAACCAGTGTAAAGCACTTTGTAGAACTGCTAATGTTAAAAAAAGCACTATATAAGTGCAGTCCTTTTAACATCTTGTTAAATACAGAGTAAATTTAATCATTTATCTCAGTAATTTTGAGCTTCCAGATGGTTCTGTCTGGAACCTCAAGGTGTTGATTCATTTTCTATGACAGCAGATCAGACAGTAGTGCAGCTGCCAATTATAGGTTTACATTAATGTGCTTGTTCTAATACGTTATCGTTTCCATAGTAGCAAATCCTTTACTTGTATGCTGGGTGCTTCACATGAATGGATTTCAAAAACACTGATATGGTTAAGATTTATTTGTAATGAGATGATTTTTTTTTATGAACATTTATGGAAGGAGTCTCCAGTGTATTGTAACAGTCAGTGGTAGTGCAGCTGTTTTCTGGCATCTTCTGGACAAAGGAGTTTCTCTGTAACATGACAAGACGGGGGTTTTTTTGTCTTAACTTCAAGAGAGAGAAGGAATTGAGGCTGGTGTGGGAAGAAAAGTTTATTGCTGTTATAACATAAGTGAGACCAGGAACTAACTTGTTTCACCAACATTCCACAACATTAAATGTAACTATAGTTGGATAAAAAAAAAATGTTAAAAATCAAATTCCGTTGGTATATTTATATGATGATGTAAACATTTCAGTGTTGATTAATGAATAAACGCTGCAATGGTGTTAATGTTGTTGATGATGACATCACCACACTGTGTGTCACCGTAGGAAGTGAAGGAGACGCTGCAGTGAGAGGATACAACCTCCATGTGTTTAGGTATTAGGGGGATGGAAGGAAAGCCCTAAGGTGAATGCTTTCACACACTGAATCACACCATTGTTTTCTGAAAAGGCACACACACTCACCCACCCACCCACCCACACACACACATCAGACTAACACAGAAAAACTGAGTGCTCAAATTAACATGTCTGTGCAAAGAGCTTCACAAACCTGCAGCAGAGTTCATGTGAGACACCACACCTCTACATTTCACATTCCTCTTCTCTTTCTTCTTCTTCTTCTTCATCATCATCATCGTTTACAGCATTTGGCAGATCCAGAGGGACTGAGGGAGCTCAACTGAGCAGCTGAGGGTTAAGGACCTTGCTCAAGGGCCCAGCAGTGGCAGGGATTTCAGAAGTCAACATCTTAACCACTTGAGCTACCACTGACTCTTCTTCTGCTTCAGTTTCTCCTCCATCTGTTCTTGCTCTCCATATTAGTTTTCTTGGTTTTCTTCTCCGTTATCATCATGCTCTCCTTCTCCGTCTTTTCTTCTGCTCCATATTTTTCTTCTTTTTGTTGTTCCTTTTCTTCTCCAATTTGTGACAGAATATTTTTTATTTATTTATTTATTTTTTTTTACAGAATGTCAGAGTTGCCATGTGGAGGTTTTTTTTTTCTTTTTTTTTCTTTCCCTCGTTTCACTTCACTTGGTTTTTCTTTCTATTATTTTACTCACCTCTCCTTCTCTTTCTTTCCTTCCTTCCAGCTTTCATGAATACTTCCTGTATTCACTATATTTTGTATTGCTTTTCCATGTAACAGCTCTAACATGAAGTGTGTGTAGAAGGTGTGATAAGTGGCAATGAGTTTTACTGTAAGGTCAGGAGAAGTGGGTTAAGGAATGTAATGTGGTATAAATCTGTATTTTTATCTGTATCAACTACTACCACAACTACTACTACAACAACTACTACAACTACTACTACTACTACTACTACAACAACAACTACTATTACTACAACTACTACAACAACAACTACTACTACAACTACTACTACTACTACTACAACTATTACTACAACAACTACTACAACTACTACTATTACTACAACTTCTATAACTACAACTACTACTACAACTACTACTACTACAACAACTTATACAACTACAACTACTACTACTACAACAACTACTACTACTACTACTACTACTACAACAACTTATACAACTACAACTACTACTACTACTATTACTACAACTTCTATAACTACAACTACTACTATTACTACAACAACAACAACAACTACTACTACTACTACTACAACTTCTACAACTACAACTACAACAACTACTACTACTACTTCTACAACTATTACTACAACTACTACAACTACTACTATTACTACAACTTCTACAACTACAACTACAACTACTACTATTACTACAACAACTACTACTACTAGTACAACTATTACTACAACTACTACTATTACTACTACAACTACTACTATTACAACAACTACTACTACAACTACTACTACTACTACAACTACTACTACAACTACTACTACTACAACAACTTATACAACTACAACTACTACTACTACTACAACTACTACAACTACTACTACTACAACAACTACTACTACAACTACTACTACTACAACAACTTATACAACTACAACTACTACTACTACAACTACTACTACTACTACAACTACTACTACTACTACTACCACAACTACTACTACTACTACAGCTAATATTAATAAAACTACAGCTACTACTACTACAAATATTGTTGTTGTTGTTGTTGTTGTTGTTATTATTATTATTATTATTATTATTATTATTATTATTATTATTATTACTATCACTATTACTATTAATCTGTTCACATTCCAATCTTGAGGAGTCCCACAGCACATCTCCTAGCATCATTGTCACACTCACCATTTCACTTTTACAAATAAGGAAGGTGGTAAAAATCTTTCACTAAAGATGTGAGTGCAGTGAGAGAGTGCAGAGAGAAAAGTACAGTGCACAAGCTGCATCATGGGTAATTTTATTTCAATAGACTTCACTAGGAGAATATAAAAGGCATGCAGGAGGAGGCAGTGTTATAAATGACAGGGTTGTGAGGGTTAAGGTTCCGGCTACACAGAGATGCTTTAGATTTTAACACCCACAGAAATGAGAGTTTAACTCCCTACAGAGGGGCCCTACATTACTGTAAGTTGGTAATAATTATTCTTGCAGCGTACGTAGTGCACTACGTAGTAAGCAGTAGGAGGTTATTTGGGATGCAACCCGAGTTTTTGCTGGTATAGTGAAGGCACAATGAGCAGAGCTGAAATGACTCACAGCTTTTCCTCTTGTGTTAATTTTTAGATGAACTCCTGGGCCTGCTTATGTGATTTCTCAAGGTAATATTGACAACACAGGTTTGAACAATTCACCTATTTGATTATACCAGTAAGAGCATCATTTAAATACGAGCCAAATGGCTGTTTATACGAGTGATGTAGCATGGGTTAGCTTTATCTAGCATGGGAAGAGTAGCATGTGTACGCATGTGTAAATTGTGTACGCACCGCAACAGACTTTTAAAAATTAAATAAAATGCTGTATACACTCAGCCAATCAGCATGTTCAGTGCCTAAGTCCCACCTCCCAAAGTTCCTGAACTCTGAAAAAGTACCACAGATTCTTGGAATCTTTTGATGATATTATGTACTGTAGATGATGAGATATTCATAGTCTTCGCTATTTTACGTTGAGAAACATTATTCTGAAATTGTTTCACAATTTGTAGACGCAGTTTTTCACAGATTGGTGAACCTCTGCCCATCTTTACTTCTGAAAGACTCTGCTTCTTTAAGATACTCTTTTTCATGTTACTGATCTGTTGCCAATTAACCTCCAGCTGTTTCTTTTTAGTAACATTTACTTTTCCAGCCTTTTGTTGCCCCCGTCCCAACTGGTTTGAGACGTGTTGCGGCAATGAAATTCAAAATTACCATATTTTTTTCATAAAATGGTACATTTACTCAGTGTAAACATTTGATATGTTAACAAATGAGTTTATGAGATTTGCAAATTATTGCATTCTGTTTTTATTTACATTTTACACAGCATCCAAACTGTTTTTGGAATTGGGGTTGTTTATATATATATATATATATATATATATATATATATATATATATATATATATATATATATATATATATATATATATATATATATATATATATATATATATTATTTAAAGCAAATGCAGTCCACATTTAATTTGTGTAAGCCTGTTTATTTTGTGAAAGTGTTTATGTACTGATTACTTACTGAGACAAAAGATGTCTGTTGCTAAACTGGTAGCTATAAGCTTCTATGACTTGTAAGCTATATTAGCCTTGTAGCTCTGGTTTGATACTAAAAACCTCTTTTTTTTTTGCTGAGGACATTGTGGATATTTCAGTTTTGCTGAACTCATGAATGCATAAGAAAAGCAAGAATAATGAATCAGTCTAGTTAGCAAGGGATCAAGAGAACAGTGTTTGGTGTGCCTCAGTCCAGGGCTCTATTTAACTCAGGAATGCCACCCATTTTGTTTTAATAGATGAAGAGATTTGAGACAGAGTCAGCTCGGAAAGAGACGCTTCATGCTTTCCAATACATTACATTTAAAATGTCGGTTATTGGGGCACGCAGGACTTGGCCTGGGTTTGTAACATGATCACACACACACACACACACATACATACACACATACACACACACACACACACACACCACAAAGACGTCTACATTTACAATAACATGGAAAAGCTGCCAGTGTGCGAGTGTATGCTGTCGTTCCTCCGAGGCCTGGCAGTGCACATATTCTCCTTTTTCTCTCAAACTGACTCTGACAGATATGAACTCAGACCGCAGGAAAAACAGCACACAGCGACTTGGCCTGGCTGCGTGTCAAACCCTGAAATCATTAAACGCTATCCGTTCCTTCCCTAAAGAGTGCTCAAGCTCCCTCCACCCCTACTTCATCCAGATTTGAGACACTTGACCCATATTTCATTTCTCTCTCTCTCTCTCTCTCTCTCTCTCTCTCTCTCTCTCTCTCTCTCTCTCTCTCACACACACACACACGCACACACACATATACATTATGGTTTTAATATGTTTTTGAGGACCTTACACTGATCTCTGCATTACTGTAGCTAAATAGTACTATACCTATACTAAGCCCTACTCCATAACCCCTAAACCTTAATCCCTAACCTTGATCTTAGTGAAAAGGAAAACATTTTTACAAAAATTTTTGTAAGGACCAGTCACTTTCCCCACAATACTCAAATTCCTGTATATATCCCAGATAGATAGATAGATAGATAGATAGATTTATAGATAGATAGATAGATAGATAGATAGATAGATAGCATTTAGTTTTTTAAAATAAATAAGTCGAAGTAAATGTCTGTTTTCATCTATTCATCTATTCAAAAGTGGTGGGCCAACGTTTCACTTCTGACAGATTGCACACATACATACACACTCACATACACACACACACACACACACACACACACACACACACACACACACACACACACACACACACACACAGCTCATTGTCTGTCTGGGCGTGTGTGTTGCTCTGACAGCTATGCCAGTGGAGTGTGTTTTCCGTCACTGGCTGTCCTTCAACTAGAACTGAGAGGAATTCCAATTATGGCTCAGCAGAGAGGAGAGCTGAAGACAGTTGGGTCGAGGAAACTCAGCACAAGGAGAGTCAGGTCGATGGGGGTTGGGATCAGGAGGTTGGGCTGATTAAAAAGAAGTGGATCAAGGTTACTAAGGTCGTACATATTCGGGTAAAGTCAAGGTGAGAAGAGTCAAATCACGGACAGTTGAGTCTACGAGAGTAAGAGCTATTGGTCAGGCAGAGGGAGGTCAGCTCAAGGACAGTTGAGTTGATAAGTGTCAGTAGAGAAAACTGTGTTCAAGAAGAGCTGGGTAAAGGATTGTTAGGTCAAGGAAAGAGTTGAGTTGGGGAGAGTCAAACAGAGTTGCATCAAGGGGTGGGGTCAAAGCAAGTCAGTTTGTGGAGAGTCAGATCATGTTGATTTGGGTAGAGGATAAAATGTTTAAGAAGATTCTGAGTTCAGGAGAGATGGATTGAGAAGTGAGAGGTCATGTTAAGGAAGGTTCATCTCAATGGAGATGGGTCAAACTTACTTAGGTCAAGGCCAAAGAGTGTTGGCTCAAGGTAAGTCAAGTTAAAGATATTTCAGCTGAGTAGAGTCAGACAGAGGGAGGATTGGTCAAGAACATTCTAAAAGGAGCATGTTCAGCAGTCAGGTTGAGGAAAATAGAGTTGGTTGAGGACAGACAAGTAGGGCAGAGTCAGGTCAAGGTCAGCTGAGTTGAGAATAATCAGTACAGAAACAATGGCTTATGAAGAAGTCAAGGTCAAGGGCAGACTGGATTGAGATTTGTTGCATCAAGAAGAGTTGCACCAAGGATTGTTGGGTGAAGGAAAGAGTCGAGTTGAGGAGAGTCTGGTCAAAGAGAGTCAAGGGGAGTAGGGTCTAGAGGAGTCTGGTCTAGAGGAGTCAGTCCTAGTGGAGTCTGGTCTGTGGAAGTCCTGAACTTAATATTCCTTTATATGGCTTTCCTAAACCAGACTGACATCAACCCAACTCTTGACTACCCTAGACTTGACTGCACATCACTTGACTTGAGTTCGATATACCTGATTCCTCTAAACACGACTACCTCTAGATTAAATTTCTCTAGACCAGACTTCTTGAGACCCAACTACCATAGACCTGACTCCTCTAGACCCAACTCTCCTAGATCAAAGTCCTCCAAACCTGACTTCTCTAAACCCAACTACTTTTAGAACTTGACTCCTCTAGAGTTTGACTCCCCTAGAACCGACTCCTTTGTGGACCAATCAACTTATTCTCTGTCTGGCCCTGATCCAGAACTGGGTTGCTTTCACACATTGTGCAGTCAGCATTTTGGTCACTACAAATTCCACACATGTTGGGATGGACCCGAGCTCAGATGTTTTATACTTGACAAAACATACATTCAAACAGTGCAGAACAACTCTGAACTTTCTATTTCATGCAGTGCACTGTTAATACCCAAACAAAATGCTGGAACCATTGACAAGTGTGAAACACCAGACACAGTTTCGCAGTTTGAAATTCAAAAAAGGCCAACAACTTGATTAAGAACATCACTACATTGCAACATAGTCAAGTAAATACTGTAAGTGTACAGTGCATAATGCGTAATTTGAGACAGAGCCTTTTTACTTAATCCAAACTTGAAGGTATAAATTAACTAAATGAATCATGTTGATATGAGTACAATGCACACTGCTTGATGAAACATGCACAATTTTATGTAAATTATTTGATGTAATTATAAGTGACTTCATTGCCAATTTCATTGCATCATCAGCCACTTGAGACTTTTTGGGAGCTACTGTTCCTGGAGCAGGAAGGAACCCAACGGCGAGTGTGTGAAGGCTGCGGCCTGGTACACACACACACACACACTCCCTCCTCTGAAGATAATTAGTGGTGAATAAATGAGTATGCTCCACGCTCCAGTGTGTGCTCTTTGTACGAGTCACAATGCAGCTGAAGAAAAAGCCGTCATGAGATTTAAGGAAACTGCCAATGTTCGAGCAGAGGGGAGTCTCGCTTTTGGCTTCTTTCATCTGTAAGACATGGACGAGTTTAAAAGTGTTTAATAAACTCTTTTTCAAATGTGAGAGTTTTCAAGGTGACGGTGAGCGGTGCATTTTTCTCCCTGACCTCCAGCGCTGCAAACTCAGCATCAGCAGATCTGACGAAATCAGAATTGCAAATGCAGGAGAGACTCTGAAAGCCAAGTAATTACTGCAGCACATTAATAAATTCACACGATTAATGCTGAGAATTTCCACATTAAAGCACTGCATACATTCGGATCAGAGACTATCAAAGGCTGCTTTTATTTCAGCAGTTATCAAATACTAATGCTAACATGTCAAATTATATATACTTAAACAAGATTCTAAGACTAATGTAAAATTTTTAAAGTGTGTTCTATTTACACAGTTCGCAAATTAACCTGCTTAACATAACACTAAGTCTTCGTTCAGGAACTCAGCCAGGTTATTTTGACGTAGCTAGCTAAAATTTGGTCTGTTTACTCAAATGGTAGTTTTTGGGTTAGCCTGTTTAATATATAGCTAATTAATGCTTAGCCAGTGTTTACTACAAGCTAATCCACAAAACTAGCATTTGCTTCCTTAGACAATTATTAATAACTTATTGAGTTTTGTTAGCTTTGGACAGAATGGACAATCAAAACGGAATGATAATTATTTGTTGAGATGTGAAAAAATTGTGTGTCTTAGCACTTGTTTTGACATTAAAACAGCCGTGAGCACACATCCCGAGTATCTTGTTTTTTAAAATCAATGTTCTGTCATGCTGTGTTGTATTTATTTCCCCCCGGCATTGTGCATTGATCTGTGTTCAGTGTGATGATGAGATGGATGTTTAACAGATTTTTTTCCTTGACAGAACAAAGCAGGCAGATTTACTTTAACATTAAAACGTATTGATCATCATGATGACGCACAAACCACAGACAAGTGTGTGTGTATCAGTCTCTCTGTAACCCTCTGTGTGTGTGTGTGTGTTTGTTTGGGCTGATGACATCATTTCACTGCTTCTCTTCAGAATCTGATGGTCACTTAACATTAGAATGGTCGTGTACCTTGTTTCCACACTCACCTTTACAAACACCTGGATTATTTGTATGTTGTCTTTGTGATTCATTTTGATGTTGTGATTAGGTCAGATCTTTCTGCTTAAAACTCTGTCTTTGGGTTTTCATGTGATCTTTTTAATGTTATTTGATATTTGACACATCCAGTGTGTATTCTCACCTCATTCTTAGCGTTCCCGGGACAGACTCCAGATCTAACATTTCCCTGACTAGGATAAAGCACTTACTGAGGATGGATGAATGAATATGAATGAATGAATCTGTTTATGCATAGTCCTTGTGAATGAGTTGTTACTATAATATAATATACTATCATATGGCGCATTAATATAAACTTGTGCGTGCAGAGTATTTTATATAAAGTGAAAGACATGTCAACAAAGACTAGGACTATGCAGCATAAACTAGACAGGCATGAAATATACATGAAAATGGCATGGATACTACAACAGACACTACGGCAACAGACACTAGACAACGCGCGATATGCAAACATGACGTATATACTGGTGCTCATTGTGCATAAATGTGGTTCAGGTGTTTGTGATCATGTGACTCGGTGCATGGAGGCATGGAGTGCAGTGGCTGTTGGGTGCTGTAGTCCCATGCCGCTATTGGTGATAACCTGACAGAAAGCCCCCTTTAATGTGTGGCGCCTGACACGTCCACTACGGCTTTTAGGGGGTCCTGGACTGCCAGGTAAGGTATCCATGGTCTGATGGGCTCCCTCTGGCCAGTGGGGACCAAACATGGCGTAACCCCTAGACCAATGGGCCAAAGTCACTTCGTTGGGGCAGGGAGGGTAGGCAACAGCGTCCTCATCAGAATTTATGGGGCAAAGCTGACTCGATGTACAAGTCCATCGTGCATGTCTTGCCAGGCTGCCTCATCATCCTGTGGCTTGGGCATCTCTTGGGAGGCCACCTGGTCAGCTTCTCATACAAACATATCTTTGGGAGGCCACCTGGTCGGCCTCTAGCAGGAGCTCACATGTAGAGGCCACCCTGTCAGCCTCTGGTACTGGCTGGGCTGGTGAGGCCACGCTGTTGGCCTCTGCCGTTGGCTAGGCTGGTGAGGCCACCCTGTCGGCCTCTAGCGTTGGCTGAGCGCAAAGTATTTTTTGTGGGAGACCAGCCAGGTCAAGGATAATCTTGAGCTGCCATTGGTTCTCCTGGATCTGCTTGGCTTGGTACGACATGATTTGGATTAACTCCACTGCATCCATGGTTAGGTTCTCTCACGGATTGGTTGGAGATGGATGCAAGTACAGAGTATTTTATTAAAAGTGAAACACACTTGGACAAAGACTAGGACTACATAACATAAACACAAACATAAACTAGACAAGCATGAACTGCACATGAACGTGGTATGGATGCGACAATATACAGCAACTCTACCCACAACAGATGGTTCAGGTGCTCACGATCATGATGTAAATATGTGGCGTGCAGGTGCGGTGGTCCAGCGATGCTCTCTGTACTAACCTGACACTGTGATTTGCAGCTGCACTACTGTCAGAGCCGCTTTTAAAGGAAATGAATCAACACCTTCTGACCAATACAGAATTCAACAGTACTGCAGTCAAGTTGTGTGAGCTGTAATTATAACACAAGCATTTTATGGAGTTTAAAGGGGAAAAAAAAATTGAGACAGAGTGCCAAAACAGTCAAGAGGATGTCTTGGCACGTAATTTCTTGAGTCAGTGTGTGTTTAAATGCAGGTTAAAACACCCACTGTGCTGTGTTTGGATATTTTACAGCACGATTATGGTCCATTTCTCTCTTGAGGCAGTCTGAAAGTGCTGAACCTCCCAAACAATGTAACATTAGACATCACTATTTTAAGCAATTTGAAATTATAACACTGGCTAAAGGACAAGAGATTTTTCCCCCCAGATCAAGTCTGTTAATCAAATAAAGTCAAACATATTTGAAATATATATAGAAAGATCCGAATATAAATTCTGAATGAAGATTCTGTTATTCTAAAATGCCCCCGTTTATAAAGATCACTTTTCTGAAAGAGAATATTTTCAGACTTTTATCTGCTGGACATGTTTTGTCCCAGTTCCCAAAAAACTCCCTGAATTACAGTGCTATAAAATGTAAAGCGATAAAGACACGCCTGGGGAAAGAGCTGAGAACGTTGCTAAGTAGTGAACATAGCACTACAGGAGGGTTAAAAACACGATTGGGATGCTTTGATGTCCATAAGACGGATGGCCAGTCAGATTATTTTCGTCTTGGGTGAAAACCACTGTGGGTTTGTCCTGCTTTACTGTGGAACAGTCCGGCGCTGTAACCCTGAGTCTTAATGTCTTTCATATGGAACTTTTTTTTTTTTTTTTTTTTTTTTTTTTTTTTGGACACGTCCGACAAATTACCATGTGCAGAATTTACAGCTTCAGATCTCCAGAGAGCGTCAGGAAGATATTTTCTGTCCTTGCTGCACTGTGTGTGCAACCATGAACTGTTATTATTGAATAATTTATTATTTAAGAATTTGTTACACTCACAGGAAAGTCACACAAACATCACATGTGAATAATCCTATGATTCACATAGTTTTTAGACATTTCACATGCTATGTTTCGCACATTTCCAGTTGTAGTGCACGTGCTTTTATTTTCACGTGATTTTTTTTCCTCACATGACTATTGTAGTTTCGAATCATTTCTTACACATGAACAATTTTTCATGTGAATCAGTTTCCATGGGATTTCCAAAAAGTTATTAAATTATCTCCCCATTATATTCCCCTCATAATTAATTTACTTTCACGTATAATTTTTACACATCATTAATTTATTTTCAAAAGTAATTTTTACACGTTTTTTTTTTTTTTTTACAAAATTCAATTGCTTTCCACTGTTTTTTCCTACATAATGAATTAATCATGTTTCACGTGATTTCTTTTCCACATAATTAATTTAACTTCATGTTTTTTTTTTTATTAAACACAATTCAATTATTTACACTTTTCTCATATTTAGGGTATGTGGTTTTATTGTTCACGTGACCATATGTTATTTACATGACGTCATGCGCCATTCCAGGGCGTAACGTGGTGAAACGCACCTTCATATGTTTTTCACATGTGGACTGTAGATGATTTTTCTGTGAAGGTATTTAACAGTGAGACAGTTGAACTTTGTGAGGAATCTGCACATTGAAGTGAAATGTGAATCTTCTGTTCACTCAGTCTGGTACTGAATCGTCTCTGCTGCAATAAAAAGATTGATGAGATCGATGACGGATGGAATAAAAACAGTTCTCAGTCGTGCACTCGGAGCATATCGCTAACACAGAGCAGACGGCCGTCTTTCTCCGTCTCTGTCTTGCTAGTTTTGTTTTTCTGTGTCCGTAGTTCCCAGGGCGGTTGTGTCCCAATTCTCTCTGTGCTCTGACAGCGTCAAAACACACCTGCTACACAAAGCAGTGCCGCTGACAACTCAACAAAAAACAGTCTGCAATCTCTCAACTTTTACTTTTCTCTCTCTTTTTCTCTCTCTCTTTCTGTCTGTCTTCAGCTCAATTCCTCAGTGTCGGCTCGGGCACAAGCTACACAAATAAATCTCTAATCAGTGATGTCATCTATAAGATTAGTGTAAACAGTGTCTAATCTAATCGTATTAACTCTGATCAGATTTACTGCTGTTGAATTCTGGTCAGAAGCTGTTGATTCGTTTTCTCTAACAGCAGCTCTGACATTAGTGCGGCTGCAAATCACACGTTTATTATTAATGTGCTTGTTTTAATACGTTATTTTTTCTCTAGTAACAGCTCATTCAAACTAGTCCTCAGTGAACCAGTCTTTAAATATTTCTAGACATTTTGCTATACTTCGGTACTGTGCAAAAGTCTAAGGCACTGTATTCTTTTAGTACAAACTTTGTAATAGATTTTTATTTTATGACTTCTACATTATCGAGGCAGTACAAAAACATTTTAGATTCCCAAACATTAGTTTTCTACAAAAAATGAAATGTTACAGATAAAGGTTTGTATGTCAGTAAAGAAAGCAGTAGATTAAGTGGTAAGAGACACTTTTCAGACAAAAAACACAATGAAGGCTGCTGAGTTTTGCGGCAAAAAATAAGAAGCAAGTGCGAGAGTCAACGTCTCCAGAAGAACCGTGACTGGTTCTGCAAGACGCTCAATAAAACTTACAGCTCATTTCCTTATAAAACTGCAACAACTGTACAGAGACTACTTTTTTTTTTTTTTTAAAGCAAAGGGTCGTCAAACTATATATTGCCTTTGTTTCATTTATTACTGATTACTGCTCTTTATAGCATTTTTTAAACTGGAGAAACATTTAATTTCATTATTTTGAAGGCATCTTTGCTCTACAGCATTTCTTTGCATGTGCCTAAGACTTTTGATCAGTACTGTATATCTAAGGTAAACTAGATAACTCAGAAAGAATATTGCTATATCAACAGTAAACTAGCACACTTCTGTCCAACTATGCTCAGAAACGATTCTATATTAAAGAAGTGCACTTCCAAGTATAGTTAGTCATACCAGTATCACATCTGTAAACAGTAAATATACTTCTAAACACATTGGTTTACTTTTTTAATAATGTATACTCTCAATAAACTTGGATGTTTATCTACAGCTGCATTTTTTTTTTTAAGTACTGTGAGGAGGCCAAACAAGACACAGGAACACTTTTAATCTGAGAGTGTCTTCTTCTGATTAATAATTTCTCCCATAACTAAACACTGCATTGTTCTCAGTAATGAATAAAGAACTCTTGAAAAATAAAGATTAATACTCTCTGATGCTGGAAGAGGTCTTGGTTGTGCACTCAGCGTTTTGGACCTGACTTTATCCGAGCTCTTTAATTCCCTTGCTCTCGTCTTCATTACTCCTCCTCCTCCTCTTCCCATCTTCTGGGACGGATTTTCCGATTTTAGTACGCTCATGTTCTTTTTGTGATATGTTGGGTATTGATTGAAATAATTCAGGTCAAGTGCTGCTCTCAGGGGGAGCGTTATTCCTCTTGCTGAGAAATTCATACCAGCTCATTCTTTTAATACCCAGTTGCATCATGTGGCTCAGCCGTCTCCAGGAAGTATGTAATTTATCTTAGATGTAGATTTTTTTTTTTTTTTTTTTTTTAATTTTAGTGCTCTACTTTTTAATTCTGTCTCATAACCTCCACATTCCTCTGCGCGTAACTTTGCTCTGTGTTGCTCGGCTGCTGGAACACCACAGTCTCTGATCAAACACTGAAAAATGATTTATCTAACGTTACATTTTTAGTAGTTATTGTAAGTATGTGGGTATAACAGAAAGAAAGAAAGAAGAAAAAAAAAAAACGTTTTGCTTAGGTTTAAACAAGTCTTACTAGCACAGCAAAATTTTGATCGAAAAATGACCAAGATTCTTAGTAACAAAAACAGACTCTTAGTAATAAGAACAAGACTGAGTATTGAGACCAAAACTCTGAGTAATAAAAGCAAGACTCTGAGTACCAAGACCAAAACTCTGAGTAATAAGACCAATACTTTGAATAACAAGATTAAGACCAAGACTCTGACCCAGACCTAGATTTTGAGCAATAAGACCAAGATTGTGTTAGGTTTTATTAGGACCAAGACTCAGTTATAAGACCAAGACTCTAAGCAATAAATTAAAAAAAAAAAAAAAAAAAACAACTCTGAGTAACGAAACCAATGTGTTAATAAGACCAAGACCAAGGCTGTTACCAAAAAGGACCAGATTAAGACGCTAAGTAATAAGACTAAGCTCAAGAATTTGAGGAAGACTGAGAGTGTGTCTGTGGAGTATACAGGGGTATAAGAGATCGTGGCTCTGTTTGATGGACATGGTCCTGCTGCAAAATAAGGAACGAACCCAAAATAAAGTTCTGCTTCACTGCTTTCTCTTCTCTCTAATCCCCTGATGTTATAGTCGCTCTCCTGCTCTGACTCAGCTCATGTTTCTCATTACGAGCTCAGAGATTACACAATCAACAAAAACACAGTAAAAGTGCAAGTGAGTTGTCAAAGAGTCAGAAATAACACTCAGAGTTTCATTCAGGGAATGAAACTTTCACTCGGGCCTCTCGTTTCCTCTCACTGCACCGCGGCTTTCTCTCAGGTGTGTGGAGAATTTCGTTTCTCTTTATGATTATCGTTTATAACTGCTTCATTTCCATTTGATCATTTTTTTTTTTTGGATAATTCAATTATTAATGTTTTTATTTTATTTTACTGGTAATATGTTGTTTATTTTAAAGGTGCTGTATGATGGATGATGTTATTTTGCACGTTATGTAGCACTGACTCTGTCCTTTTTATTAATACAAGGCATGCTGGGAAAAAAAAAAGTGTCTTTTCTACCTCTCAGTTCAACAATGACGTTTTATAAATGCCGCAAAAAAAAGTGCTGTGGAATTCTAGATTTTTACTGGTCGTCAAGTGTTTTTCTTTACGAAACACTCACACTTCAGCTCTGACAGTAGTGCATCCTCAAGTCACCGCTTTATATTAACCGCTTTACATTTATATTAACGCGCTCGTTCTAGTCTGTTATTGTTTCTATAGTAACAGCTCGTTCACAGGGACTTCTACAGCAGACAGTCCACATAAATGGATTAAAAGATCAGTGATATGGTAAAGTTTTCTGTATGGAGAAATTTATTTAGCATTAACGGAAGTCTCCAGTGTCAGCGCTTTGTAACAGTCAGAGGTAAAGCTGTAACTTTAGGTCTTCTGACATCTTCAGGATAGAGAAGTTTACACTTTGCGGTTCCTCAGTAACATGACAAGCTGCACTTTTTTTTGGTCTAATTAACTTCATGAGAAAGAAAAAGAAAGGCTGGTGAGGGGACCAGTGTTTATAACTGCTATGACGTAAGTGAGAACAGGAACTAACTTATTACCTGAACATTACATGTAACTATAAATGGATAAAAAGTATTGTAAGTCAGTTGTAATGTTTGGTAATTTGCTATGGTTTAAGAGGAATAAAGCACTTGGGGACAAGCTGTTACAGGAAAATGATCTGCTTCAGGGTAACTTCAGTAACTTCACTTCATCATACCACCCTGTCACTCAGTGTTTTACTGTAACAGCACATCCTGTTGTGTTTTATTCCTTACTTAAGCTTTAAAATTCAGATCTGAAACTCGAACAGCGCGGGTTGTTTGTTAAACAAGTCCCTGTGAATAGAATACAATAATGTATTAGAATGAGAGCATTGATGAAAAACCTGGCTTGTAGCTGTACTACTGTCAGAGCTGCTGTTCTAGAAAATTCATCACCACAGGTTTGGTACGTTACACTCGAGACTGTGCTACTCGAAAACACTCAGACTCACTTACTTGCAAAGTGACGAGTTGTTGACACCTTTAGAGAGACAGAGCAGAGAGAGTGAGAGAGTGAGGCAGGAACAGTGAGAGTGAGACTATAACTGTCTCGTTAGGATCTTTTCCAGCTTTCCGCTGTTGCTGTCATTCTCACACTGACACAAAGACTGTGTGCTGATGTATTTATGTGACTCTCAGCAAATTCACCCAAGGAAAAAGGATCCTCTATGTGTGCGTGTGTGTGTGTGTGTGTGTGTGTGTGTGTGTGTGTGTTTGTGTGTGTGTGTGTGGGGGGGGGGCATGCCTGGTGCATATGTGTGTCTCAGTGAAAACAAACGGGACAGGAAGTCTGGAGTGGAGAAAGAGACAAATTGCTCACGTTACACATTCCTACAGTCGGAGAGAGAGACTCAGAGCCGCGCTTAATTCATCGGCTATCACACACTAATCCACTTTTTATCCAATCACATTTCTCCATAAGATTTCAGTTTCATATGACGATTTCTCACACTGATAGAGGCTGGATCTCTCGGATTTAAATAACAGGCTCTTCGGTATGGCCATACATCCCGGGCGAGGACGTGTGCTTAAAATTGTCAGTTCAGATTTTGTAAATGTTTTCTTCTAACCACTTTCATAATTCCACCATATGTTTAAAAGACTTTCACATTAATTATATATACTTTACTTTTATAGGTTTATGCCCAAATCTGTTCTAATCTACACCCACATCATTTGTTGTATGTTTGATTTCAACACATATTAACTTTCTCCATATTTAATTATATCTCATAAAGTTTATAATGTATGTATATAATGACATTTTTAGACGCTGGAATGATTCACGGTCTCTAATATCTTCAGTAGTTTTGACATTTTAAAAGAATAATATTAAGAAAGAAGACTTTTTTTGATGAAATTTCAAAGAAAATTTGCTCTTGTCATTTCTATAATTACTCTGAAAAATAACAAAATTATGAGAAACACAGTGAAACACAGAGAAACACATTCAAATTAACAAAATGTTGTGTTCCTGTGTTAGTTACACTATTATACCATAAACATTAGAACTGTAACAAGAGTAACTGATGTCTGTTCAAATACTACAAGAAGTCTACAGACACTACAGAGAAATCAGGTCAGTTTTTAAAGCATAATTAATCATTGAGTGGCCTAACTCCTGATATTCCTACACATATTTTTGTATTGGAACTTGGCATGTATTCAAATGTCAAGTGTATAAAAAAATACATTTATTATTTGTAAATGAGGCTCTGTGTAATTTAATATGCTTACGTTTTCATGCTTAATAAAAACCTAAAACCTCGTATTTGGATGCGGTTAGAATGAAAATGGTTATCTCCCACTGGGATTCTCAACAGTTTGTTGGAAAATCATTATTTATTATTTAATTCAAGGAAATACTATGCACTTAAAAAAAAAAAAAAAAAAAAAAAAAAAAAAACATTGTTTTTTATTTTTCAGGATAAAATCCAAAAGTAGTCAACAATTAGGGAAATTCCTCTGTAATAAGCTTCTAATTAGAAATAGGAATGAACACAATGTCATGACTGCAGCTTGTTTGCTTGACTGCTGGTTTGTTCAGAATAAATTAAAAAACAGATTTTAAGAATTGTAAAAATACAAAAATACAAAATACAATATTCTAGTTAGTGTGGTTTATAAGGTATATGAAAAAAACGATGTCTATAACATAATGACACATAAATGGACATAAGTACATCAGAAAACACACTTTTCAGATATATACTGAATGTAACATAATGTGACATAACGTGATGGTGAAGTGGGCGGAGCTTAAAACTTTCCTTGAAGGCGCTTGGTGTCAGATAATGCACTGGTCAGGAGAAATCAGTGAAAACTGATTTTTGGTAAAGTTTTCATATTTTCATGACCAGAGTTTAAGAGAAGACATATTATAAATTGAAATGATTAAAAAATCTAAAATCTGAAAAAATTATGTGATTATAAGGTTAGTGTTTCACCTAACCTAAAGTTTAATTCACACTAAATAAATTACAATTATAATAATGTTAATAATCAACTGAACTCAGGTCAGTGAGTGTATAACCAAACTTATTCATTTGACCAATTAAACACAGCAAATATATTAATTAAGGCATCTTTAGTCTTACTGATGGATAGAAAACTTTAGTTAATGCATATTGTATATTTGGTAGTTCATTAAACATTACTTTAACATTTTTAACATTATTGAAGATATATTAATTCTGAAATGACATTTTTGTTAAAAATGTTACTTAAACATTAAAAAAAATTGTTGATATAATATTATTTATTACAATTACAATATTTATTATAATAATATAATAAAATGTCTGTAGTACTTTTGACATATATAAGTGATGTTTTTTTTTTTAGAAAATTAAGCAAAATTCACACTTATATACCTATACCATTAATTATTCCATGATGAATTGTTGCATATATATATATATATATATATATATATATATATATATATATATATATATATATATATATATATATATATACATATTCTTTCTTTGTTTGTTTGCTTATTTATTTATTTATTGTGCTGATGATACGCACAGTTTTTGCAACAGTTCATCATATTTAAACAGTTCAGGACATATTTAATAATCAAAGGCATCATTTGGATATTTGAATACATTTTAAAAAGGAAATTGCATAACACTTTACAATAACAGTACATGAATGATATCATTTGCCATATGCGGCACAACCATCATTGGATGGTGCTGGATATTAATAGATAATAGTATCTGCTAAATGAATAAATGTTACTGTATTAATTTCACCCATGTGGGAAAAGGAGCAGTGTCCGGGGCTCTAGCCGCCCAGAGCAGATACTCGTATTACAGTGGGACTTAAAGAGAAATGGATGGAGAATGATGCAAAATGGGTTTAGATGAAATTATTGGTGTTTATTATTAGTGCATCTTTCTAGGTTCGATAAGGAGGATCAATGTAAATGATGAAAGTAATCCAGCCCTATCCATGTTTGTATATGCAGCTTTATATAGCAAATTATGTAAACGATTTGAAATTATGCATGCGTAATTCATATTCTATAGGCTCCAGGTTGCCCATGACCCAGTAAGGATAAACAGTACAGAAAATGGATGGATGGATGGATGGATAATTCTTATTCTTTCTTATAGACATGTTTCATTTAGTTTACCCCATGTGTTAATTAATGCAATAACCGACAAACATGTACTAACATGTACTTGGTGGTTGTTATTCACGCATCAATTCATACTGTGAGACTAGTTAAGGTTAACTCATAATTAGTTCACATATTAATACAGGTATAAATGCATGATTATTCATGTGCTGTTATTGTAAAGTGTTCCCGGAAATTGTTATATGAAACATTTTTGCGTACCGTAAACCGTTTTATTTTTATAATATCATTTTATTCTGAGGTGAGTGAATATTGAAATAATAAAGGCATGGTCAGGCTTTCATAAACATCAGCTGAACAAAAAGCTGTGATAATGTTTGATTAATGAGGAAATAAAGAAAATAAGGTTTTTATTGATGCACTCGGATATTCAGCCTCGACTCGATGCTTTATTTAAAAGCGTTCTCGCTCGACGATGCCATCAGTTTAATAATTCTGTGCGCTCAGGTTTTTCTGTCACACTTTAAGTGGATCAAATTGATTTCTCAAGGCCGCTCAATCTCTCGTCCCCAGAGACGGATTTGATTTATTGATAGGGACTTAACTGCGACTCACAGCCATAAAACGTCGTAAATTATCAGCTGTCAGGACACGAAACTAATCCGCTTCCATCTTTAGTCGTAACTCTACACCTCACTCACTCACTTCCATTCCCATTTTCTTCTCCATTCATGACACTTTGATTAACAAAACCAAATATCTTTCCATCGGCTACTGTTCTGCTGATGAGTCTGTGCCAATGAGCGCCGGCCAATCACACACAGCCATCAATATACACTCAGTACGTCATTATTTATTCACTTCCGTTTATCCAGCTCATATAGTCGTGGGCTGTGTCTAAAACCTGTATCTAAATAGTGTGTAGGAATAGTGCACTATCATCATTAACATTTTGTGTGCATAGAAGCGACAATAAATTGTGTCTCAAACCACACAATACACTACAAAGCGAAACAGTGTGTAAAATCCTAGTGCCACATGTAGTGCCACAATTCTTCTCAGGCTATCTCATTTGGCTCTGTCCCAAATCATGTTTGAAAATTGCTGACGTTGTTTAAACACACTATTTAGTGCAGTAGGGTGTGTTGGCCCATGGACAAACATGTTTTATCTTCTATCGCAATACTGAATGGCTGTGTCGCAAACCACACACTTTTGTCCTAAATAGTGTTGCTCCATAGTACCTAAGGTGTTATATTATTTTGATGTACTATTTACTGCATATTGTGATTTGGGACACAGACTTTCTGTAGCTGCTAAGACACATTGTTGGTTAATGTTGTTGTAGATGTATTACAGTGTCCTATTTAGTACAGTAGGATGTTTTTTGGGACAGAGTCCATGGAGCAATGTGTGAGTGATGAGTGAGAGAATGTTTTATTAATGACACATTAAAGGAAGCTGGTATAAATTAAAAAAGGCATGTGTGTGTGTGTGTGTGTGTGTGTGTGTGTGTGTGTGTGTGTGTGTGTGTGTGTGTGTGTGTGTTTATAAATGTCTATATACATACATATAATACTTATATAATAATCAGCTATAAACATCACACTCAAACACTCAAACCTGATTTATGTGTTATATACGATACACAGTTTAAAATAAATCGTTGATGAAGAGCTCGTTTGTGTGTGTGTGTGTGTGTGTGTGCGTGTGTGTGTGTGTGTGTGTGTGTGTGTGTGTGTGTGTGTGTGTGAGAGAGAGAGAGAGAGAGAGAGAGAGTTTCTGCTTCACTGCCATTCGTCATACTGACAGCACAGTGGCGTCAAGTGCCAGCGAGTGTGACATTCCTGAACAGAGCGTGACCCACACACATGCACACACACACACACACACACACACACACACACACACACACACACACACACACACACACACACACACACCTAGAGTGGAATGTGAGCCAATCTTTCAGCTTTATGCTGATCTCTCCATGTTACACACACTCACACACACACACACACACACCCACACACACACACACACACACACACACACTGATTGTTTACTGTCACATGCTGAAAATTATTTTTCTAAAAGAGCATGTTCCAAATTGCTTTATTCCTCTTATTCCACAGAAATATTCCGACGATTATGATATTTTCTTTATTAAAGAACGTCATGTCTTACTTTTTATCAGTTTATAGTTACATTTAATGCTGTGGAACATCCATGAAACGAGTTAGTTCCTGTTCTCACTTATGTCATGAGCAGCTATAAACAGTAATTTCCGCCAGACTCCCTGTGAATGAGCTGTTGCTATAGAAACAATAATTTGAATGAGCTCATTAATATAAGCGTGTGATTAGCAGCTGCACTACTGTCAGTGATGCTGTTCAAGAATATTAATCAACACCTCCTGACCAATCAGAATCCAGAATTCTACAGCACTGCGGTATAATAACGCTGTATAAACTATACTTCACTTCAGCAGAGTGTGTTTCTGTTTAGTGTGTTTGAGTTTTTATAGAAGTTTAATGTGAAGTGTTTCTCACTGAGCTGGAACTGGAACTTCACTCAGTTTATAAACCTCAGTGTCATCACTTTGAGGTTTCTCTATAAATGATGCTATTGCATTGAGTGTGTTAGCACTAGCATCCTCTTTAGTTTACTCAGACTGACTGCACATAAATAAATGATTTAAATGTGTGTATGATGAAATAGATGAAATGATGAGCTTGTGATCTGTGTGTTTCAGACGATTTCAGATGTCTGTGCAGGAAAGAGGAAATTTACACTGTAGGGAAAACGTTTGGGAAATAAACTTGCAGTTTTGTTTATTTTAAATACATTACACAAAATCACATATGTATCATTTCTTTTGGCTATATTATGGTATTTGGTTTTAACAATTGTATATTACAGAAGAAGATATACATCATATCTATTTTTATATTTATATTAATGTTTCTGTTTTACTGATCAATGTCTTGTATATTTATTTATTTGTTTGTTTGTTTTTTATTTATTCATAATATTTTATTAATTGTTATTTTGTATTTGTTAACAAAGTTTTCCTTAAGGTTTTCTTCCTAGTATTTGTTTATTCTTGTATTTATTGATTATATTATTTAAATAAAACAGAACAAAAATACTTATGAATGCACAATACGTTATTTATTGCTTTAAAAAAATTATATTTAGTTATTATTTTTATATTATCATTTGCTTCTTCATACTGTGAAGAGGAATCTGTTAAACACAGAAGTACACACTTGATAAACAGACTTCAAGCCTCATAATGCTTCCTGAAGCTTCTCTCCAATCTGTGTGTATTATACATCATGTGTATATTATAAAATATTGATTTCCATTAGACTTGAAAAGACATTTAATCATGACAAAAGCTTAATAGTTGATCTTTAGAAACATATCAGTATATTACATTATATACAGTGTATAACCCATTATATATTACATTACATATACTGTAACAGACTTTACTTTATTCACTGCACTTCAGTTTCATTAGCAGCAATTTTTCCTTCAAAAGGTTTTAAAATAACTTTCACATGTTTAAACTTCTTAGCTCAGGAGGTGCTGCATGTTCTATACGAGCCAAAACACACAGGCGTACACACACACACACACACACACACACACACACACACACACACACACACGGGCATAAACCTCAAAATACTTAGCACTTTCCTCATCCGTCTCATTAGCTGCTGAGGCAAGTGGGAACTCAGTAAAATAACCCTGAAACACCATTAAACACACACACACACACACACACACACACACACACACACACACACACACACACACACGCATATACACACACTGTGTGGTATAAAGATGAGTAAAAGCAGAGCTCTGATTTCTTTATAACACTTTATAACACTTTTTCATAACACAACTCAGCCAATAAACCAGCACAGACCACATATGAAGTCCATCTCTCTCTCTCTCTCTCTCTCTCTCTCTCTCTCTCTCTCTCTCTCTCTCTCTCTCTCTCTCTCTCTCCATATATATATAACCATGAATAATTATTGCACATGCACCAGTGGAACAGTCCTTAAGACACGGACAGTTTACAGGAGGTAGGTGATTACGGTCACAGTTACAGTAATTTAGGACACTAAAGAGACCTTTCTACTGACTCTGAAAAACACCAGAAGAAAGATGTCTAGGGTTCCTGCTCACCTGCGTGAACATGCCATAGACCTGCTGCAGGGAGGCATGAGGACTGCAGATGTGTTCAGAGCAATAAACCGCAATGTCTGTAATGTAAGACGCCTGAGACAGTGCTACAGGGAGACAGGAAGGACAGCTGATCGTCCTTGCAGTGGAAAATTACACGTGAACACGTGTCCCCCCAGACGTGATGGAGAACTTGCAAATGCCTTGGTGGAAGAGTGGAGAAACATCTCACAGCAAGAACTGACCAATCTGGTGCAGTCCATGAGGATGAGATGCACTGTAGTACTTAAAGCAGCTGGAGGACACCAGATACTGACTGTTACTTTTAATATTGACCCCCACTTTGTTCAGGGACTCATTATTCCATTTCTGTTCGTCAAATGTCTGTGAAACTTGCTCAGTTTATGTCTCAGTTGTTGAATCTTTTTATGTTAATACAAATATACTGTATATATACACACACAACCCCAATTCCGAAAAAGTTGGGACATTATGGAAAATGCTAATAAAAACAAAGAGGAGTGATTTGTAAATGTACTTTGACTTGTATTTAAACACAAAATGTATGAAGACAAGGCATTCGATGTTATACCTAATCAACTGCACAGTTTTTTGAAGATAAACGTTTATTTTGAAATTGATGCATGTAACACATTCCAAAAAAATGTTGGGATGGGGCAATTTAGGACTAATATTGACGTGACAAGGTGTGATGTGACAATGTGAAACAGGTGAGGCAATCGTTTAATCATACTATATAAGGAGTCTCCAAAAAAGGCAGAGTCCTTCAAGGACGGGTTGCATCAGCAAATAATCCAACACTTTGAGAACAACATTCCCCAAAGATAAATCGGTAGGATTTTAGGCATTTCACCTTCTACAGTCCACAAAATAATTAAAAGATTCCAAGAATCCGGTCAAATCTCGGTGTGTAAAGGGCAAGGCCGAAAACCACTTCGGAATGTGCCCAGAGCGACTGCTCAGGGCTCGGTCTCATCTGAGATGGACAGTAGTACAGTGCAATCGCATGTTGTGGTCTGACGAGTCAACATTTAAATTTTTTTGGCCAAAAAGTGCCACCCAAGCTGTTATCAGCATCAGGTCCAAAACCCAGCACCTGTCATGGTATGGGGGTGTGTCAGTGACACTTGCACATCTGTGAGGGCATCATTAATGCAGAAAGATATGTACACATTTTGGAGCAACATATGCTGCCATCCAGAGCAGGACAACGCCAAACCACATTCTGCCCGGATTAGAAGAGCATGGTTGCGTAAGCAGAGAGCGTGGGTGCTAGCATGGCCTGCCTGCATTCCTGACCTGTCTCCGATTGAGAATGTGTGGTGCATTATGAAGAGCAAAATAAATCAACGAAGCCCGGTACAATTGCGCAGCTGAAGAAATGCATAATGGATTAATGGGGGAGAATTCCGCTTTCTAAACTTAACCAACAGGTGTCTTCAGCGCCAAAACACTTAATAAGCGTTATTACAAGAAAAGGTGATGTTATACAGTGGTAAACAGTCTGTCCCAACTTTTTTGGAATGGGTTGCAGTCATCAGATTTGAACTGAGTGTATATTTTCAAAAATAAATTAAATTCACAAAATAAAACATCAAATAATGTGTCTTTTCAATATAGTACAGGGCGAATTAAATTTTCAAATGACTCTTTTTGTTTGTTTTGTTTTTTTGCATTTTGCTGTTGGGTTTTGCTTCAAAAATAAGAAGCAAGTCAAAGTCAAAGTCAGTCAAAGTCTCCAGAAGAACTGTGGCTGATTCTGCAAGATGCTCAATAAAACATACAGCTCATTTCCTTATAAAACTGCACTAATTCTACCTGAGACTACTAATTCATCTTTTTTTTTTTTTTTTTTTTTTTTTTTTTGCAGGAAATGGTCATCACACCAAATATCTAATGTAATCACACCAAATATATGTAACTATCAGTATATATATATATATATATATATATAATACATTATTATATATACATTATTATATATATATATATATATATATATATATATATATATATATATATATATATATATATATATATATATATATAATGTATTATATGTATTATACTGATTATACATTATGTATTATAATGATTTTATAGTCAGATGATGATGATCAGGACAGGTGTGTGATGATAAAGTATAAATGTATGTGTGGTTTTATCATCATTAATATACTCAACATGTTTAAATCTACATTTTCTTTCATTTTTTGTGATTTCTTTCTTCCTTTCTTTTTTTATTTTAGTAGAGGAGCTGTAAAACTGCAGCTGACTTTTACCCCTACAAGCCTTTATTTCACCCGTATCAGCAACATGACTGTAGGAAAACACAGCGGCCCATAAAAACCCAATAAAGCCGCCAGACGGCAGGAGAGACGCCGACGTCCGGAACGGTTTAAAACACCAAAGAGGGACAGAGTGAGTTCAGCTTCATTTTACTGAGCTGTCTCTCAGGTTTATTAGATTCCCATAAATTTGAAAAAGATGGTTCTTCTGCTGTAGTGTCAGAATAAATCTGTGTCCCAACTCACATACACTGATTTCATACTAAAAAATATTTACTATGTCGTGCACTCACCTAGATCAGTGCAGATCGGAACCTCTCCCACTGTTCCGGAGAATCAGTCAAAACAGGAGAACCAGTTGACTCTGGTGATCGACTTGGCCAGTCTAAATCCTTCCACTTTTCCCCCTGAGGAAGTCCATTGTTGAGTTGGAAGTGTGTTTTGGATGCATTTCTCTGTAAATTGGCGTACAGAATGTTTCTGTAGACTTCTGAATTCATTCTGCTGTGACCACCATGAGTTACATCATCAATAAAGATAGTAAGTCTGTTTCAGAAGCAGCCATGTAAGCCCAAGCCATGACACTACCTCCACCATGTTTCACAGATGAGCATGTACGTTTTGGATCATGATCCTGTCTTTGTCCATGCTTTGGCCTTTCCATCACTTTGGTAGATGTTAATCCTGTTTCCAAAAGTTTTGTGGCTCATCTCTGTATTTTGTGAATCTGCCCTTCTGATTCTTACTGCTGATGAGTGGTTTGCATCTTGTGATGTGGCCTCTATATTTCTGCACTCAAAGTCTTCTTCGAACGGTGGATTGTGATACCTTCACCCCTGTCCTCTGGAGGTTGTTGGTGATGTCACTGACTATAGTTTTGGGTTTTTTCTTCACAGCTCTCACTAAGCTTCGGCTATCAGCTGTTGTTGTTTTCCTTGGAGTCTGTTGCTCATTATACCAATGCCTTTTTTTCTTTCTTAGGACATTCCGAATTGTTGTATTGGCTATGCCTGTGTTTGTGCAATGCCTCTGATTGATTTTCCCTCTTTTCTCACCTTCAAATGGCTTGCTTTTCTCCCATAGATAGCTCTCTGATCTTTATGTTGGCTTATCCTTTTTAACAACAAATGTTGTTGTTATCTTCACAGGTGAAACCGAAGGCTAAAACCAGAGTAGATGTTCAGAGCTATTTATTGTTTTCAACAATCAACAATCTAACATGACACACCTGGGTAACAAGAAACACCTGTCAGTCACATGTTCTATAATTTTTGCTCTCCTACAAATTGGGTGGTCTGATACCAAATGTGATATGTTTTATGTCGTTTCACGCATCTACATATAAATACCAGGAAATAAAAGCAGAAATTCGAAACTCTCTTCTCATACTCCTCTTTTGATCTCAAACCCAAATGTCTTCAGTCCACAGCAGAAAAATTTTGACTTGAATTGGTCTTTCAATAATTCCATTAGTTTCAGAGAAGACTGTAAGTTAAATCAGGAAACTCAACTGAATCAGGAGAATCGTAAGACTAATAAGAATTAAGCGAAAAGGAGAATCTGTATATATATATATATATATATATATATATATATATATATATATATATATATATATATATATATATATATAATAATTATTATTATTATTATCTGTTCAATCTATCAAAGCAGAAGAATCAGTTAAAACAGGAGAATAAAAAGAATCATTTGAATCAGACTAATCAAGAGAATAATAGAATCATCTGAATCAGTCATTTTTGAAGATTTTATGTCTTTCTTCATTTTGCTCATGACTTTAACCTGCAAATATTTAACTCTCATCGAGGCAAGACACAGCTCATGACTCACGTCTACTTTACAGTTAGACATGACTATAAAACTCCCAAATGAGTGCAGTAGCAGGGTGGAGTTTCATTTCTAATTGTTTATATGATTCAGTACAGTGATTCTTGTTACTTGTAGATATGTGACTCCACAAAATACAGGATTTTATTCAAATATTATTTCCTACTTGAATGTCTATAAAACATGTCTGTAAGAGCAGTCAGGTGATTCACTAAAGTGTAGTGCTTTATCACTTTATCAAGTGCAGTGATTAATCACTGCTTATTTGTTAAATGAGTGTGGCAAGCAGAAATTATTTATTTGTCATTCAGATATCAGTGAATTGATTGTTTCTCTCTTTGTTAGTCTACAATGGTGTAGTGTGACCAGTTTTAACAGATCATACAGCATGTACATCATACACATGTACTCTGCTTGTGTGGTCTACAACATGCATGTGGAATAAGAGGTCGGAGGTCATGCTGACGCCATGACGCAACCGTTTAGCACCTGTTAGCACCAGCGGTGTGTTAACATTGTCCGCGTTTCTCCAAGGACAAGTTCACAGCTGATCGAAAATGTGAACGTGTTCGAAAACAACGCTTTTCTGATGAACTGAGCAAAATTGTTTGACACACATGTCCACTCGCTCATTAACACTGGAGTGTGTCGGCTTTAGAGAGAGAGAGAGAACAATACAGAAATACGCTAGTAAGTGATGAAAGAAGATAAAAAGAGGAAAAGGTGTGTGAGTATAATATAATGAGTGTGAAATTCTAATAATGCTACATTTAAACTGAGTCAGTTGTTTCAAGAGAAAAGTCCACATGAACAGCTGTGTGCTAGCTACCTGCTCATTAGACTTTAGATAGGTTATTCCATCCATCCATTCATCCATTCATCTACTTTCTGTACCTCTTGTGCTACACAGGGTCATTAGGAGCCTGGAGCCTATTCCAGGGAACTTGGGGCACAAAGCAGGGGACACCCTGGTAACCCTTCGCAGGGCACGATCACGCACACATTCACACACTACAGATCATTTGGAAATGCCCATCAGGCTACAGAGCACGTCTTTGGACTGGGGGAGGAAACTGGAGTACCCGGAGGAAACCCTCGAAGCACAGGGAGGAATTTTCACACACAGGGTTGAGGGTCAACAACCCCCAACCCCGGAGGTGCATGGTTACCTACTTAGGCCCTGTTTACACTAGTGCGCTTTTGTTTTAAGACGACGTTTTAAAATGAAAACGATCCTTGTACACACTGGCGTTACCGCTGTGTTTCAAAAATGATCTCCGTCCACATTACACAGCCGAACACGCATGTCACATGACCATTTATGCACACCGGGCATGCACATACAAGTGTAAACACGAAGTTGGTTGCTAGTCCCCGGCAGGCACAACAAACCGGTGATCCATGTAGAGCTTATAACGCTTGAAATGAGATTTGTCGCTGATTTCTCTAATCATAGCTCACTTCTTGCGCAAGTAGGCAGCTGCAGTATTATAAAATACAGAATTTAACTGCACAGTGGCTGCTAAGAATGACAACAAAGCCAGCAAAGCTTGCGGTTTAGTCTCCATGTTGTTGTGTACATGATCAAGGAAGTGTAATGGTCATATGGTAGGGGCTTAACGAATCAGGGAAGGATACGCAGCGATCCCGAAGGCCCCATTCAGGGAGCGATTGTGGGAGAAGCCAGGTCTTCGTTTTCAAAAGTCTTCGTTTTGTTCTGTTTACACTGAAACATGAGCCCGGAGTTTTCAAACTAAAACAGGGTTTCCAAAAGTCTTGTTTTCGAGGGTTGAAAACACCGGAGTAGTGTAGATGACAGGCTTAACCGTAGCCACAGTTATGCATTTTAAAACGAAAACGCATTAGTGTAAACAGGGCCTAAGCCGACATGCCCAACCCTAGCTAGGCTAGTCTTGGCATCTATGTTAGCTAGTTGGCTAGCAACAGTCTTCTTAACTCAACAAAACAGCGATTTGATTTGATGATCAGTTTCACAATGTTTCATCAAAGCATTTCCACGATGATGGAACACCCCTATGCAATGACATCTCTTCTCAGATGAGACTCCGCCCTCAGCATCTCAGCTTTGTGGGTGTTGTTGGTTGATGTGCTTATGTTTTCAATGTCATATGTTTATGTTTCTGCTCAAGTGATGTCTCCACCCCACCCCCTGTCTTATCATTGGTTTATTTCCCAGTTGTCTGTAACTGTTCAGTGTTGAATTAATTTGTTATTTTATACCCTACCCTGTCCAGGGTGTACCCTGCCTTGTGCCCGATGCACCCTGGGATAGGCTCCAGATTTCCCCGTGACCCTGAAAAGGAGTAAGCAGTATAGAACATGGATGGATGGATGGATGGATTTTATGTCCTACTCGTTCTGTGTTTCTATGTGAAGTCTCGTCAGGTGTAATCATGTGTTTTTAAGTCTGTTGTTTCATTGTAGTATTTGTACTTCTTCCTGGTTTTGACCATCGCTTGATTTCATGTTTCCTGATTATGGATTGCTCATATTTAATGTTATAAGTCTGTGCTCTGAACCCAGCTTTGAGAATAAAGAAAGCTCTGACTTTACACTAGTATCTTTAGTGTCTGGACTGGAGTTCCCCATGTGTGATGTTTAGACTCCAGCATTAGGTTCTTGAATAGTTTCTGCAAACCTACAGGAATTAGCATCTTTCATAGTTTAGCACACTGGAGGGAAATACGTAACATGCTGTACAGAGAGGTTAATACATGCTCCAAAAATAAATAAATAAATAAATAAATATAACCAATGCACAATTAGTGCAGAACCACTTTAACAGCTCACTGATTACACAAAGTGCTGAGTCTGTAGAAGGAATTTAGCCACGCAGCGGAGTGTTACACATTAATCCCTCCTCTGTGTATGTGTGTGTGTGTGTGTGTGTGCGTGTGTGTGTGGTTTGCTAATCTCACACTACCAATTATCCCAGCAGGCTTTGGTTCTGACCCACTGGCTGTGAAGCTCTGAGCCACACTGAGCTTTTGTTCCCTGTGATAACACAAACATGGATAAAAAATAAAATAAAACACACACAAACCATGATAACATGCTAACATGCTAACAGTCACTGATAATACACACTACTGTTCATCTTTGTTGTTAGAAGACTGATCTGTTCAGTCTCAGATAACATAAGGCTAAATTATTAGTTTTCTCTGTGGTTAAAGGTATATTAAAATTGTCTTATGTCAGTGCTTTCCCTACGTGTTCAGCGGTGCGGAAGTGATATTAGCATTAACATGTTCTTAGATTTGCTAATTAATTTCTGGGGCTAATGAAGAACCTGTTTGGGACATCATAGTGTTTGACTGAATGCTGTTGAATTCTGGATTCTGATTGGTCAGCTCATTTTCTATAACAGCAGCTTTAATAGTAGCGCTTACAGGTTTATATTAATGCACTCGAGCTTGCATGTTCTCCCCGTGCTTTAGGGGTTTCCTCGGGGTACTCTGGTTTCCTCCCCCAGTCCAAAGACCTGTATTGTAGGCTGATTGGCATTTCCAAATTGTCCATAATGTGTGAATGTGTGATTATGCTCTGCGATGGGTTGGCACCCCGTCTAGGGTGTCCACCGCCTTGTGCCCCGTGTTCCCCGGGATGGGCTACAGGCTCCTCCATGACCTTTTGTAGGATAAGCAGTACAGAAAATGGATGGATGTATTTTATCAAATCTTCAGGAAAACATGAGGATATTCTACATTTAATTTCTCAGCACAGAATCATTTTCTCTGTTATCTTTTAAGTCCAATTACAAAAATAATAATTCTGTGCCAAAAAGTGATTCAGTGTCGATTGATGAGTCTGGTTGAATCCTGGTGTGTGTGTGTGTGTGTGTGTGTGTGTGTGTGTGTGTGTGTGTGTGTGCTTTGGCCCCCATTTAAGGAGAAGTGATTTAAATCACACAGTCAGCACACATACATCAATCAGACAATTAGACAAATCTAACTTTGACAAAGACTTCAAAATGTTTTGTCTGTAATCACACAGCTAATCTACACTCTGTTAATAATGTTCTTATTATCCGGCTGTTATGGGCTCCGTTCCAAACACTCGAAGGTTGGTGTTCTCATTAGAACATCAGCTGTTTTAAGAGCTCAGAGATAATAATAGTGTTTTCTTCACTGCTCTTTAAAACTTTAATTAACAGCAATTACTGCAAGACATGAAAGAAATCTCTGTATCAAAAAAAAAAAAAAAAAAAAACGCCACAGACTTGCAGAATGTGGTTGCAGCTGTGGTGGATCTGGCTTCATATTACCAGGATAAAGTTACACAAATCTGATTTTCTGCCATAACATGACACAGATCTGATTTGTTCAGGACCGTGTGGACACAAAAATAGAATCCTTTCAAATCAAATCTGAGCTACTGCATATACATATGTGATCCTAGATCGGATACATTTACATTTCCATTTATTCATTTAGCAGACGCTTTTATCCAAAGCGACTTACAAATGAGGACATACAAGCAAAGCAATACATCAAGCAGAGAACAATACAAGTAGTGCGACCATACTCTAAAGTGCGCAGAGTAGATGTGTAAGTGCCAGAGTAGGCTTAAAAAAAAATGTAAATTATTGAAGGATAATGTGGGGTTGGCGTTTTATGGGTTGGTTACGTGCTTACGGAAGAGGTGGGTCTTTGGCAGTTTTTTGAAGATAGTGACAGATTCTGTGATCCGGATTGAGGTTGGAAGTTCATTCCACCACTGAGGGACAGTTAGTGTGAAGGTTCTGGAAAGGGACCTTGAGCCATGCTGAGTAGGAACTACTAAGTGTCGGTTCTTTAATCGATCACAGATTGCGTGAGGGAACGTAAACCTCAAGGAGAGTGTTGAGGTATGGGGTGCTGTTCCAGACAAGGTCTTATACGCGAGCATCAAGGCCTTGAATTTGATGCTGGCAGCTACAGGAAGCCAGTGGAGGGAGATGAAGAGGGGCGTAACATCGGTTCTATTAGGCTGGTTGAAGACGAGGGGTGCTGCTGCATCCTGAATCATCTGAAGGGGTTTGATGGAGCTGGCTGGGAGGCCCGAGAGTAGTGCATTGCAGTAGACCAGTGTTTAGATGAGCCTGGACTAGTAGCTGTGTAGCCTGTTCGGTGAGATAGGGTCTGATTTTCTTGATGTTATACAGAATGAACCTACATGTCTACAGGATACATGTCTGATAACTGGCCATGCGCCTTGAATGAACAGTCAGATCAGAAATAATATCACATATCACTGTCATCATCATCATCATCATCCAGTGTCAACACAACAACAGACAGCAACAGAGGACCGCAACAATGATATAAATCACTCTTTTCAATAAGCGGACAGGGAAATTGGTGATTTTTTGATACTTGGGGAATCGACTCACGCAAAACTGGAAGGAACTGAAACAGTATATAGTGAAACAGCTGCCCCAGAAGTCCATGTGCTCATGTGGGGCATTTCAGGATACAGGTGTGTTCCCTGTAAACACAGATAGAGGTCACTGACAGTCACGAATGTGAACCATAAACACAGAGAGATCTGATCTGAGCAAAAGCATCGGAAACTTGTAACGTGGATGAAGACTGACATTAACACAGGTCTGGATATGATGAATTGATAGCATTGAAATGTTAAACGAATTCAGTGACCAGGAGGAAGCAAGCAAATTATAAAGAGAAATGGGCCAAGAGCAGAACTCTGGGGCGCTCCTTCAGGAATATTAGCAGATTAGCAGCAGATTTATTTTTACTTTGTAGCTAGTTGCTATATTCTTTTAACTTTTCTTGAAAGCTGAATTGTTATAAGACGTTTTATTTTAAACACAAGCGTTCATTTCTTTTAGGAAGTGTATGTTTCTTCTGTATCGGCTCGCTCAGCAGTTTGTGCCTGTAATTGCTTCAGTATAGTCAGTGAGCTGTGATGAATCGGAGGCCATGGAGTTTCCAGACAAAGAACAAAAGAAGATTCAAGGCTTTGGCTTCTTCTTCAGATACACATCTTCAGTGTGAGGCATGTTTTTTATCATGCTTTTCACTTAGAGACTAATTTTCCTCTTTCCTAATCTTAAGCATCCTCCATTTTTCTCCCTTCTCTCTCTCTCTCTCTCTCTCTCTCTCTCTCTCTCTCTCTCTCTCTCGCAGTGTTGACGTTTCCAGATGTGTGTTGTACACACACACTGGAGCGAGACGTTGCTTTCGCTTAAATTACCTGCGACGCAGCCAAGAGACGTTACACGCAGGTCGATACGGTCACGGTCCTTTCAAAAAGAGATCCAGACCGAATGTAGACATTATCAAAGGCACACCCGGCACCTGGCTTTTTTCTAATTACTGAATAATTTCACTGTCAGAAACTAGCAGTGCAGTCGTGGAGTTTTACTCGTGAGCCAAACCTTCCCTCCACCTCCTCCTCCTCCTCCCCCTCCTCCTCGTTTTCCATGAAACGGCTGTTTATAGTCAAATAACAAAATCCAGAGCTGTGTTCCTTAAAGCGACTCTGGAATTCAGCAGCGATGGAGACGTTAGGAAGCTAAAACTACAAGGAATTTTATCAGCCGCCGTATCAGACTGCAATCTAGGTTAAAATGCGCATTACGCGACTCTAAAAAAAAAAAAAATGCAAACTCGACCACGTTGCATTTTTTAAACGTGTTGTGCAGTTGTAGCAATGGAGTGCAGATGAGATTCACGAAAGACTGTGTTTCATAAAATCTCACAAGAAGTCACAATTCTGTTTTAAACTTTGAAGTCCAGGAAAACACTCGATCTCAGCTGTAACAACAGAGGAGACTCCCGAGATTTACTTACACACACACACACACACACACACAAATACACACACACATACATGCTGAAGCCCAGTCTGAAGTGATCACGGCAGGATTTACCCACAATACAGCTTGATACTGTCACCATCCTTTAATCCAAGTTTATCATTCAGCTCTCTGCTCTTAGCTAACGTGCTTAATGCTTTATCAGAACAGCAGCTACAAACACAGACCTGCTGACCTTTACACATTTTGTTCTCCTTATTTTAACATCGCAGTATGCTTCTATGAATTAGCGTATTCTTTTTCCCCCTCAATGAAACCACACACGAGTCAGTCCATCCATCCATCCATCCACCCATCCATGAATCCATCCATTTTCAGCATCACTTATCCCACACAGGGTCGCAGGAAGCCTGGAGCCTATCCCAGGGGACTCGAGGCACAAGGCGGGGGACACCCTGGAAGGTGTCTCATGAGTTAATCGATATGTGAATTTGGAATGATTGACAGTTGTGTAGGTGTTTTGTCCTTTCTGATATTAACTAGCCCTCTGGAAGTCACACCCCTTACCCCATCTCACATGAGCAATCTCTCGACTCGATTTTCACGCTTAAGAGATGTGCAGGCGTGGCATCTTCAATGTCTGTCACAGTAAATGGAGAATGTTTTGAGTTCATTAATGTGAGATGAAATCAGTGTGTTCAATGTGTGGGTTCCGCTTAGTTAACGTTTCATATACTTTTAGTCAAGTGTATAGCTAACGTCTATTAAGTAGATTAACATCTATTAAGAACGTTCACTGAAAAACAGCGTAAAAGATGAAATAGGCCTAGAATGCAGTGTCAAAACACTGTCATGTTTGTTCTCCTGAGCCATTCAGCAAACCGTTTGAGCAGCAGATCAGCAGTGTATATGTCAACCATGTGGAAACATTTCACAGTTTCTACAAGGGACATAACACAAGTGATTGGTAAAGGTATTATACACTGCAAAACCCGATAAAGTTAAAAAAAAAACGTTAATTTAACTAAAAAAAATTTTTAAAAAGTGATTGCATCAAAAAAAAGGACACTAACTCAAT
>NC_030425.2:19030000-19060000 GCF_001660625.3 Ictalurus punctatus
TGTGAATGCCCTGTTACTACACCCATAATAAGGTATTAGAATGAGCGTAGTAATATAAACCTCTGATTTATCTCCACAACTTTCATTCACATAAATTTGCTTCGGATTGTAAATAACATTCACAAAAACGTCCATTTCCATCAGGACTGTTTTAGTGAGAATCAGCTGTACTTCTGTAAAAACCTCAGATGAATCCTAAGACAAGAGAACTGCTTAGTACTGAACACTCTACTCTGAACCCGTTCTCCATCAGACCCCAGGGAGCCAGTGAGGCGCTGCAGATGTTTTGGAATCAATGCGAATCCAATTAGCAAGTGATTAAACATCAAAGGTCTAGATGACAGCAGTGCCAAGGTCCTTCATCTCTCACCAACTGGATTAAGATCAGTCAAGTATGTTAGACCATTACAGGAGAACATGTGTTCGGTACACTGTAACCATAGCAACACTACACAACCAAATACAGCCGCATACAAACGGCATCCAGTCCATTAGTGCTCTTCTGTGAGTTAGGTGTCATCGTTCCTGCTACTCTCTTCCAATCAGAACATAGCGTACTGGACACATACTACATACATATCATGTGGTGCACTAGTCATGTTTTGTGCAGTAGTGTGTTCACACAGGGAGACTCAGTAGTGCACTATTAATATCTGGATGATGTTCAGAATTAGAAGCACTGAGACATTATGTATGGACAGTTTTTTGTGCTCTGTCATAGGCTGTTCTATGTTACAGAGGAAATGGTGTCATCAGTGGGGAGGAGCTATCAGGTTACAAATGGGGGGTGTTTTCTGTTTTCTTTTCTGTCCTGTTCTACTCTCTCCTGTTTTATTCCACTAGATAGTGACCTACATAGTGTAAAGTGTAAGTGTGTAGTGTAAAGTGTGCCTTTATATATAGTCTTCAATTACTTTTGGTGAACTACAGGTAACAGTTAAGCATGTAATGTGTATTTTATACTGAATTTACAAACATCAGTATTCAGATCTCAAACGTAACTACAGACTATTCAGAAGTCTTGTGAGAGTTACACACATGGGGACAGAGTTTGTCTGCGACAGAAGCGTCTCTCAGTTACAGGTGATTCTGACCTTGCACATTTTCTTGTATGATATTGACTCTCCCATAAAATCGCTCCAAATGTGGAGCTCAGAAAATCCACTTAAGCAGCTGCGTAACCCAACTCTGAATATGAGGAACTTTCCCCATTTAAATATTGACGTAACTTTTGGAGTTAAGTCACTGGCAACCCTGATTGAATAAAGACAGTTAGTTGTCTAGTGTGAAGTACTCCTACTGCAACGGAAAATGGTTTGCTTCAAATATTTAACATAGCCAGGATACAGTCTCCACTTCGAGCAAGTTTTCACTATATATCAAGACTCAAGAGTCGCAGTTATGCTCAGACTTGCCTTAGAAAATATCTTTGGGTGATGGAGAAAGGGGGGCAAGAGCAAACTGCCCCAGACCCTCCTTAAGTCATGGACCTGCCCCAAGACATGGATGCGCATGCATGGAGACCACATGGCATGGTCTCTGGTCTGGAATCTACTGATCTCACTGAAGAGATTTTTGTGATGTCACCATGAAGCCTCTCAGAAATTTCCCAAACATCCCCTTTATAGCTGAGACATTTTCTGGGCAGCTACGAGTTAAATTTTGGTTTAAATCATTTAGTTCTGTGTAATTTTCTGGCATAAGATACCACATATGTGAGCCTGAATTAATATCCATCAATTATAAGCGACAAGTGTTTGACATATATCGAATTTGTTGTGTCATATTTGATTGATGTGTGTGTGTGTTATATTTCCTTTCATTAGCATTAGCATAGGCCAGCTTTGTTTTGCATTTAGACACAGTGAATTATAATTTATTATTATTTTTTTTTTGCATGTAGTTTAAAAGTTTCTGTTTTACATTTCCTCCTGGCTGCAGCCCCGGAGCTGATTACACTTTATGCTATTATATTAAAGCCTATTACACATGTTTCATGTTTACATATTTTGTCTTTTCTCCATAAAATTGCTGTGCTGCATCTGAGAGTATCGAAGCGTTGCTTCATAAAAAGCAATGAAATCTTTACAAGCTGCATGCATGCGAGGGAGCAAAATGTACATGCATTAAAATTACAGAAGTGCTGCATACAGTATGTCATTAACCATTGCAGGGCTCTGAGAGGCTTTACAGTAACTGTGCTGAATAAAATACCACAGGTGAGGCTAAATTCCTGACAGTAAGCAGGGAAGTTGTCAGTGCTGGCTTTATTTTCAGCCTGCTCATGGTCACAGACACACAGTGAGGTCTGGTGGGAATTATAATTATAAAAATGTTCACCCCAAGGCATAAACCTGGAAGTGGCAGAGGAAGCTGGTAATAGTGGTATCATTTAAATACACTTTTAGCATCTGGACTTGTGTAGAGAGCAGTGTGCTCAGTTAGCGCTACTCGCCTGGGGCTTTTCCAAACTTTAAAAATACTGCACATGTAATGCACTCTGAGTTCAAGTCTGTGCTGATAATCAATTACACCGTATACCACGGTATTCTACCGTTTAATACCATTACAAACATATCCACTTGTCATTTTCAAACACTTAAACACGCGTACACATGCAATCTGTGAGATTATGACAGTGTTTGTGCTATGGGTAGTTTCACTGAGATGGAGAAATTAAAAGGAAAAGCTACTGGTGATGTCACATGATCAGGTTTTAGATTCACTGATCCCGTTTAACTTAAGATCCACCCACATGTGGATGGTTTTAACTGGACAACATCTGATGCTATGATTCACTACAATGATATGTAGCATTCTGTTTAAGCTGCTTGTTTAAGCGAATCACTTTGTGTGAGTTTTGATTTTTTGATTCGCAGCTCCAAGCAGTAGGCAAACGGAATAATAACAGTAAAACTGTTATGGATAAAACTGGATCTGTTTTTGCTTGAGTCTCATGATGTGCCAAAAAGAGTTTGCAGTTTACCCATAAGAAAAATCACAATATTCAACAAAACAGATTTAAAAAGCTGTGCTTATCAGAGGATTAGTGACCTTGTCTTTTTTTCCAGAATGATGGTGAGACTCACACTTGTGCAGAGTGAGGCCCCAGCTTGGGTAAAAGAAGCACCTTCTTGGGCTTGAGAAGGCCCTGCTTTTGCAGAAGGTGCCTCAAGGCAAGGACCCATCTTTGGCAGGGTGAGGCCCCTGCTTGGGCAGGGCAAAGCCCCCACTTAGGCATGACTAGGCCCCTGCTTTGATATATATTGCTTTGATTATATTTCCTCATTTTTAAGTTATTTGAAATTACAATATGATGAGAAACATAATGTTTTTAGCAAAACTATATGCAGTATGTTCTCTTAAATCTTACTTGCCACATATTCCATTTTTTTCAGTGTAGGTAGGATGAGGACCTTGCTTGGGCAGAAGAAGCTGCTACATGGGCAGAAGAAGCCCCTTCTTGGGCAAGGCAAGGCCAATGCTTGGGCAGGAGAAGCCCCTGCGTAATCAGGGCAAGGTCACTGCTTGGTCAGAAGAAGCCACTGCTCAGTCAGAAGAAGCCCCTGCTTGGGCAGGCCAAGGCTACTGCTCGGTCAGAAGGAGCCTCTGCTTGGGCAGAAGAAACCCCTGTTTGGGCAGGCCAAGGCCACTACTTGGGCAGAAGAAGCCCCTGCTTGGGCAGGGCAAGGCCACTACTTGGGCAGAAGAAGCCCCTGCTTGGGCAGGGCAAGGCCACTACTTGGGCAGAAGAGGCCCCTGCTTGGGCAGGGCAAGGCCACTAATTGGGAAGAAGAGGCCCTTCTTGGGCAGGGCAAGGCCACTACTTGGGAAGAAGAAGCCCCTGCTTGGATGGAAGAAGCCCCTGCTTGGGTGAGAGAAGCATTTAAAGAGAGCCCTGACTTGTGCAGGTGAGATCCTCATTTGAACAATAGGAACATTCAACGGTGAAGCCTTTACTTGGGCAGGCTGACGCCTCTTGCACCTTTTTGGGAAAGGTGAAGCATCCATTTCATCCTGAGCAGGAAAAAAGTGTTTCAACCTGATTTATTCTAATCTCCACCCTAACTGACCCAAAGCCACTTGTCACTGGGCAACACAAGCGTGTAGGAGTATTCATGCACTAATTTGCATTTTAGCAGCAGATTATGAATGCTACTATAATCTACACTAAACCCTGAGATGCTGTGTTATTGCTCTCAGTTTTATTTCTTTCTTTTTTTTAAATTTTGTAACCAAGCAATTCTTACTGACATTCATTATTCCATCAGATTAAAGAAAAGCTAGGGAACGAATCAGGTTTACAGCTAATTACAATTCAACACTTGATTACAATGCGTGCGTGCACACACACACACACGCACACACATACATACAGATAAATGAGACACTCAGTTTTCTGATTTCATCGTTACACTCGTCTGTGTTAGGACGTGATTTTAGTCGTTTGTCTTTGCTGTGATGTTTCAGCTTTTTTATTTATGATCCCAGTGAAATGAAAATCTGTTTGTTAATAAAGAAAAGCTGGAAAATGTTTACTGAACCTCCAGAGATGAAACGCAGCTCAGCCTCAGATCAGAACGCTGCCAGATGTTCAATGAAGTGATTTCAGAGGGAGCAATGCATTATGGGTACTGATGCAGCACTGCTGACTGAACAGAGCGGTGAAGGAAATATAGAAGAACAGATCATGAAAGCTCTTTAGTTTTGAGCTGGAGTTATGAGGCTATTTTTGCTAACAGAAGCTTATGTCCACCTGGTTAGCATGGAGTGCTAACTGTTTAAATGATCACATCTTTCTGTGCACTTTATTTAAATATCCATTGAATTAATCCATCCATCATTCCTCCATTCTATCTATCCAAATATCTATCCCTCTTTCCATCCAACACCCATCTATTCAACTATCAACAATCTCTCTGTCCATAGATACAGTATATATTCTGCATATGTGAACTGGTTTCACCTCCTACAGCAACACACGCACACACACACATGCACACACATCTGGTTAGATGCAGTATAATTTCATGGCTGTTTGTGCGGGCTGAAGGATCAAATAACCGAGGACCAACTCTCCGTCTCTCTCTCTCTCTCTCTCTCTCTCTCTCTCTCAGTTTTCATGTGCTTTCATGTGTTCTCTACATACCTGATTCTGTCCCCATCTGCATGTCTCTCAGTCTCATTCTCTGTCTGTCTCCGTCACTCTCACTCTCTCTGGATCTCTATATGTCTCACCCTGTGTCTCAATATCTGTCTTTCTGTCATCTCTCTGACTCTCTGCCTGTCTCTCTTGTAATGCTAATACTAATAACATGCTAGCATGTAAACTACAACAAGTGAAATTATTTCTGCCTGTGTCATCACTTCCTGGTGCATATGTGTGTGTGTGTGTGTGTGTGTGTGTGTGTGTGTGTGTGTGTGTGTGTGTGTGTGTGTGTGTGAGAGAGAGAGAGAGAGAGAGAGAGAGAGAGAGAGAGAGAGAGAAGGCCATCTACTGAATGAACTACCACACAATACACACTAACACACTTAAAATTACACACTCTGTTAACATACAGCATTAAATGTAATCCATTCATCACTGTTCAGTCTGTTCTGATATAAAACACACACACACAGTGAGAGAGAGAGAGAAAGCGTTGTCCTCTCAGTTGATTGGCTGTTCGCGGTGTGGAAGTCAGACTCATTTGCATAAACGTTTGCGTCTGCATTGGCGAGAGTGAATCTGGTAGAGTTTTTACTGAAATGATCTTGAAGTGAACATGCAACACTATCTTTGTTTTTAATAATAAAAAAAAACGTACACATGAGCCATTCATAATGTGGTGGATGGTTCCAACATCACTGTTTAATCATTTCTGAATGAAAATAAGTTAATTTACTGAACTTTTTACATATTCATCTCTCTCTTTCTTTCTCTCTCTATCTGTTTCTCTCGCTTAATTCCTCTAGGAGTGCAGGATGATGAGTAAATCCCTAAATCAGCTACTAAGAGAGAGACAGAGAGAGAGAGAGAGACAGAAAGTGACTGATGTGGTGAGACAGTGAGTTGAAGACAGAAATAAACGAGTGTGGAGCTTCTTGAAAACGCTTCTTAAAGAGTTCAGTGACGTCTTCTTCATAAAAACGAACTTGGATTTATTACAATATAATAAAATTTTATACAAACAACAACAATTACACAACTCTATCTATATCTATATATCTGTCTACAGTGGGGGATATAAGTATTGCACGCGTCAACATTGTTTTTCAGTAAATATATTTCCAATGAGGTTATTCACATGAAATTTTCACCAGATATCAGTTTTAACTCAAGAAATCCGCAAATATAAAGAATTCACAACATTAAAGTCCATAAATAAAGTTATGTGTAATAAAGTGGAATGACACAGGAAAAAAAGTATTGAACACACCAAGAAAAAGCAGTTCTCGAAGGCAAGGTAAAGCAAGGAACCAACTGAAATCCGTAAGTAATCATACCCCCTATCTGTGCAAATTAACATCAGCTGGGTTAGTAAATTGATGGTCTATAAAAAGGCTTTTCGTTACCAATGTATCACACAAGAAAGATCTCATGATGGGTAAAAGCAAAGAGCTCTCCCAAGACCTTCGCAACCTAATTGTTGCAAAACATATTGATGGGATCAGATACAGACGTATTTCAAAACTTCTGAATCCTCCAATAAGCACAGTTGGGCCCATTAACCGCAAATGAAAGCAACATCACTCCGTCATCAAATGGCCATGCACAGGAGCTCCTCGCAAGATTTCTGACCAGGGAGTCAGAAGAATAGTCTGAAGAGTAGCCCATGAGCCAAGGATCATTCAGAAAGAGCTCCAGAAACACTTGGAGGCAGCAGGTGCCATTATCACAGAGAAAACAACAGGCAATGCACTCCACTGCTCACGCTCACCTCACAAGACTCCATTACTAAAGAAAAGGCATGTTGAAGCTCGTTTAAAGTTTGCTTCAACTCATTTCGACAAGCCTATGAAATACTGGGAGAGTGTTGTTAAAAATTGACCTTTTTGTCAGTTATACTGCACACTACATACGACACACTATGTCTGGAGAAGAAATGGCACTGCACATCACCCTAAAAACACTATACCAACAGTGAAGTTTGGAGGGGGAAGCATCTGAGGTAAGGTTAAACACACATACTTTCTGTCTTCCTCAGGTTTATTTTGTCACTCCTGTAAGACGTTGTTCATTTATTTATTGACCGTTTTGATTGAATTTCAGCCTTAAATGTGTCAGAGAACCGAATGACCCTCAGCAGCTGAAACATAAACAGAGTTCCAGCTCCAGACTCGAGGCATTAGCTATCAGGGCCATCGTGAATGGAGCAAATTAACTTTAATTTAACTTCAACATGAACAGAACCGTGTCTTTGGAACGTGGGTCCTCTCATGTTTTGTCTGAGTGGAGGTTTGAGGTGATGTCTCAGTTCTCGCGCCGTTCTGACGTTCTTGTTTCAATGATGTGTGTATACAGTAATGTAAACATCAGTCAGGATCTGAATAAGAGCCAGGTGTAGCTCAGAGCCTTGGGGGGTAAAACACTAAATGCTAAACGCTCCGTTGTGTCGAGTCAGAAACACAAAGCTGCAGTGTGTCAGGAACATGACTCCACCAGTACAGCTCTGAATCCACAGTGTGTTTACAGAAACGCAGGTCAATGTCACACAGGAAAGAAAAAAAAAACACACTACGGATCTAAATACACTGTCAGGGTCCAGCTTTACACTTTACACGTGTGATTTAATAAACTGGAAGCGTGTGACATGTACAACACCAAGTCACGTCATCATCGACCTGCAGATCATACACACTGTACCCATGATACACACTCACTCACCTCACTTATTTGTGCTTTAGAGTCATTTTCAATTCGGAATTAATATTCACGTCACTATGGTGACTGAAAAAAACCCCATCTTACATTGTTTAACGTTCAACTGCTCCTGTGGATGAACTTCATTTAAAACAGTCGAAGGCACCAGTGAGAGACAAACACCTCCATTATATGCACAGAGGAAACAACTCCATTATACTGTACCGTTCCTTTATTAAATACCATAAGAACATTTGATTTTTAAAAAAAACCTTTCTTTAAATGTCATGCTGATTTCAGTGGCAGTAATACTTTATAAAACTATAATACAGGGGTTTATAAAAAAAAATATGATACATACCCATTTCTGGTAAATGTTCTGTTTTGAAAACATTTTTTTTTTTTTTTTAAGAATCTTTTAAAGAAACTTTTTCACTTTTAACTTCATCATTTTTGAATCAGACTGCATTGAAATGTAATGAATGACATCTTTTGTGTTGATCTTGAAAACAAAATGCAGTGTTCAGGGGAAAAAAATGGATTTGAAAAGTTCTTTTTGAAACGCTTGTATAAAAGAAGGATTAGACTTGTGTTAAAATGATGAAAGGAATCAAAACAAAATGGACTGAAAAAGATTACCTTAAAAAGTCAAATATGAGACTCTACAGAATAAAACTGTCTGTGTTTACATTGTTCCCTCTGTCTGTCTGTCCCTGTCTGTCTCTCTCTCTCTCTCTCTCTCTCTCCCTCTCTCTCTGTCTGCTGATTCTGATCAACTGCATTAATTGCTAAAAAATGAATGTATGTGTGTGTGTGTGTGTGTGTGTGTGTGTGTGTGTGTGTGTGTGTGTGTGTGTGTGTTGAGAGCGAAACAGATCTACGGTGATTTATTTCTCCCTGTTTCTCACTAACGCTGATTAAACACACAGACACCAAACACCGCTGCTCGAGTTATAAAAATTAAAGAGTTCTGGAAAACAGAGCCGGAGAAAAGTGTGTGTAATTAATCTCTCTCTCTCTCTCTCTCTCTCTCTCTCTCTCTCTCTCTCTCTCTCTCTCTTTGTGCGTGTGTGTGTGTTTGAGAAAGAAACCAGGCCAAATGAGACTTTTTTTTCTATAAAACAGGAAGCGCACACACACACACACACACACACACACACACACACACACACACACACACACACACATTGAAAGTTAACTGTCTTTAATAACTGGTCTGCCTAAAACATTTAAAGAGCTTTCCACTGTGTCTAATTTGTATAGTTTTACATATAGCCTCATATTTACTCTTTTTTCTGACATCAATACCAATCTATAATCTTTTGCCGATGAACAAAACACGTATAAAAATCCATGAATATGAAATGCATTCGATTTAGAATTATATAAGGTCTGTAATTCTTTGAGTACTAAAATAAGCTTCAAGCTTCAGGTATTTCTGATCATTATAGATTTATTTATTTTCTGAGATGAAGATGTCACAAAGGTTGGTTAGTGTGTTTAATTAATTATGAGGCTAATTGGCCTGACATTTGTGCACACACACACACACACACACACACACACACACACACACACACACACACACACACACACACAGTGTGTATATATAAATAAACTTGCACCAGTCTGTAGTGAATATTCATTTCTCACTAATGAGTAAAGTGACGAGTTTCTCAGAAACAACTCTGGCATCTTGATCTGTAAAAAATAAAAATAAAAAAAAAAATCTGGAAATGTGAAACAGACTCAAAAATCACAATCAGTGTTCTGAAGTGATCTCCATATCGATCTCAGGCTGTGCTCCAATCTGCACTCATTATGACATGTGTCCTACTCCGTCTGAAGTCTGGAACACGTGGGAATGCTTCTTTAATTGAGTGATTGTAAACCAGTAGCTGCTTGGGAACACAGATTTTAGTGTTGCAGGATGACATGAATGATGACAGCCTTAAACAGAATAAATCGAAGAATAAAAGCCGTGACATTTGACTTATGCTTTGACTCATTCAGCATGCAGCATACAGTCTAGCAACTTTGTTTTGAACAGTTGTAGACTGTGTATCATTAACCAGGGTTTCAGCAAATCTCCCCCCCCGTAGTCCCCCCCCCCCCCCCCCCCCCCGATTTTTTTTTAAAAATGGACAAAGGAGACATTCTACCTTTTCTCACCATTGTGTTGGAAACAGGGTCACAGTGCTGCACATACATTTCTGATGCACAGACATCATCACTTTCCTTCTCACACATATTACAATATACAGTATCTTGCAATGTTTGTTTTCCTATACATCATACACACACTGTCTGCACTTACAGCTTGGCTTAGTTAGCAGACATTAATTAGACTTAAATCCAAATTTTGCTAGAAAACTGCAGTGATTGGTTGATGAAGAACAGAGGTGATGAGTGATTGGTCATTGGGGGAAAATGTTGATCAGTGATTGGTCAGTGAGGAAAAATGTTGATCAGTGATTGGTCTAAGGGGGAACAATGATTATCAGTTATAATGTTGATCAGTGATTGGTTGTTGGGGAGCAATGGTGATCAGTGATCGGTAATTGAAAAACAATTGTGATCAGTGACTGGTCAATTGGGAAAATTGTAATTTGTGATTAGTCATGGCAGCTTAATGCTTAAGGCATTGGACTACCGATCAGAAGGTCATGAGTTCAAATCCCAGCACCACTAAGCTGTTACTGCTGGGCCCCTGAGCAACGCCTTTAACCCTCAACTGATCAGTTGTATAAATGAGATAAATGTAAGTCGCTCTGGATAAAGGCATCTGCCAAAGCCATGAATGTAAATGTAATGGTTGTTGGGAACAATGGTGAGCAGTGTTTGGTTACTGAAGAACAGCGGTGATCACTGATTGGTCTGTGGGGAAATTGGTGATCATTGAATAGTCATTGGGAACAGTGGTGATCAGTGATTGATTGATGAGGAAAAATGATCATCAGTGATCGATTATTGAGGAACAATGGTGATCAGTGATTGGTTGCTGTGGAGCAATGGTGATCAGTGATTGGTTGCTGTGGAGCAATGGTGATCAGTGATTGGTTGCTAGGGAACAATGGTGATCAGTGATTGGTTGCTGGGGAACGATGGTGATCAGTGATTGGTTGTTGCTCAAAAAGTTGCTTGATATTTAAATGACTAAATTGGAAGAAGAAGTCATCAAAACTAGCAACACGAGTCACACAGTTTACAACACTGAAGCCACACATTCTTTCAGCTTTTTAGTTTTATCAGTAAAACCCATGACTGTGTGAGTTTTTGGTGTTTTTTGACGACCTTATCTCACTTCAGGATGTTGAAGAGAAATCAGCAGATAGAAAGATGTTCACACTGTAAACAGCTCACTGTGAAATGTGTCAGTAAATATTAAAGCGGTGTTAAAAGCTGAAGCCTGGCTCTCCGTACTGCTCGTTCTGTTTTTTTTCATCACAGCAAACAACACTTTAAACAGCTTTGCTAATTAATTTTTAACAGAAAGAGTATGTATAATTTATTCACTTCAGCTTGAGGCTACTGGTGTTAAACAAATACACACTGAATTACACACACTGCAGTGTACTCAGGCATTCTGTACACTTCATCTGTCCAACGTAAACAAGCACGGCCCTGGAGTGTGTGTGTGTGTGTGTGTGTGTGTGTGTGTGTGTGTGTGTGTGTGTGTGTGTTTTAGTTAGCTTTAACAAATTCACAGTAATCTTATCTCTACATCTTGCTTTTAAAAGTCAAGAAGTGTAACAAAACATAGAGTTAACTGAGACGAGCTGGAGCGCAAAAACATCCTTCATGTTTTTTTCATCAGTCACATGATCGCATCTGATAAAAATATAAAACAGCTGGTTTATTGACATAGTGCGCTTGTTTAAGGTGACCAACAGTGTGCACATGAAATGTGACACCCTTAAATGCATCACTTCTGGTGATTTGCAATTGAAATAAAATAAAGGAAGTCATTATAACTCCTCAGAGCTGAATCGTTCAGTGCTATATTCTACATTTATATCATTAAATATTACTGATTTGTCCTTTCCTGGTTTTGGTTGTTACTGATTGAGCACATGGCTTTAACATCAACACAAACCTGCAGGACATTTTTTAACTAACTGAAAGCTTTAAAACTGAGAAAACCACTAACAGTGATTAGCTTTAATTAAATACATATATTACTATGTTTTTATTCTGCGGTGTGTAATTTACATATTACTGTAATGTGTATGTGTGTGTGTGAGAGAGAGAGAGAGAGAGAGAGAGAGAGAGAGAGAGAGAGACTTTAATGGATAATTGTGGTGATTAGTAACCGCTGTGAAAGTGAAAGAGGTTTTCAAACAGAAATACAAAAGAAAATATGCAGAATTTACCGAACAAGAATGAAATAAAAATCAACAAGAAACTCTAAAAGACACCAATAAAGAAATGCGAATATTTAAATAAGCTTTTGGGTTTAATGACCTTTGACCTTTAATCAAACTAACGCTGTTTCTCAATTTTAAGAATACAAAGAACAGACTCGCGTTCTCGTGAAGACCGGTCTTGCCAGGCTACCTTGAAAGATCGAACTCGGAGGGACAGGAGGACATAGAACGAATCTTTGTGAGAAACGAGGTGTATTTTGAGCTTCCTGTTGTGTAGTGGACCGTCCCAGCACAGTTCTAGTAGTGGGACAGGACCATCGTCTCTTCAGTGCTCCCTAAGTAATACGTTTCAGCTGATTAATAGACTTACTGTTAAACAGCTGATTAACCAAAAGCTAATTAAGCGTGTTTAATGTAGTAAGCTCTCTGTTTGCAGACCTCACGTTAACTAAAAACTAAGCTAATGAGTTTACCGTTACCTCGGGATGGAAGCTAGCATAGTTTAGTTAAACCACTTCTGAGGGATAAATTCGACTTTTCATCAAACTCATACTGTATATATCTCAATCTAAATCATATAGTAAAATCATTCTTTTTAGATGCAGATTTTGTTTTGTTTAAATTACTGTCATTAAAAAGAAGTTAAAACTACATGCATGGGTCAGGTTTCCTTCATCCGCAATTGTTTTGCCGCAGTGACCTCTGGGACTTCAAGTGGGTTTGGTGTGCGCAGGTCTGCAGCTGATGCACCCTCGATATCAAGAATACATCTGGATAATTTCATGCGTCCCCGGTACTTGCATTCTTGAGTAGTGGATGATGACATAGAACGAGTTCACAAGGATGCAAGATCGCTTAAGAATGCATATTGAGAAATGGCCTAAGAGTACGAAAGATAAATGCTGTGTTTCAATTCGCCTACTATCTGTCTTAAATAGTAGCCGAGATGAGAATTATCGTGTCTCAATTGGTAGTATGTTGAAATGAGGATTCCAGAGGTATCCGTATGGGCTACTATTTCCGGTAGGTTTTAAAACTGTGGATCTGTCGACACTTTTTCAACTAATATCTCCCACAACTCCTTGCTCGAGGGAGGAGGAGTTTTGAATTAACAGATGCTCGAGGGAGGAGGAGTCACTGAATTAAGGGAAGTATTATAGAGAGGTGTAAATGAAATCAAGGAATTCAAGGGAATAGTAAATTAAATTCTATAGTTTACATTATATGAGGAATAATGAATGAAGAAAAGCTGAAATGCAATGAGGAGTTTGTTTACGGTGACAATGTGCGTAACTCGGCAACGTTCTCTTCTGTTACAGGACGTGTTAGTGTGTCCCAGTACTTACATACTCTGTTACTACACACTCAAATACATGGACTTTTTCTTCACAAGAAGAGTCAATACTTTTAGCGTATAGTATGAGTAGGCGAACTGGGATGCAAGGAAACAGTAGTAAAGACAAAAGGAAGGACAGGAAGTGACATCAGCAGTTTCTGATCAACATTCAGGACTGAAGTGTACAGAGAGCAGAACACTGTAGGAACAGTCTTTATAAATACATTCCCGATCAAACATGCCATATTGTATATCCAGAGCACTGTACACTCTACAGTAATAATCTTCTCCTGAACTCCCACAATGCATTGCAGAGGGCTACACTGTAACCTAGTGTATATGATTACCCATAATACTCCTGACCTTTTGACCTTTATTTCCTGTAACCCCTGGAGAACTATAAGTGTGTGTGTGTGTGTGTGTGTGTGTGTGTGTGTGTGTGTGTGTGTGTATGTGTGTGTGTGAAGGTTCTCAGTGTTTTCCCCTGAAACTTGCCCTTTTTTCCAGTGCAGGTTTCTGGTTCAGAGTCAGTGATGTGTGATTAGTGGGCGGAGCTTCATCTCCAACCATAATTACCTCCTGTCCCAAGGGGAGGAGTGGGGTGGCCTTCTTTTATCACACACGCGAACACACACACACACACACACACACACACACACACACACACACACACTCACACACACCTGCTGTACAACCCAGAGAGAAACGAGTTTCAATCTACTGAATTAATGAAGCTGAAAGAAAGAAAGAAAGAAAGAAAGAAAGAAAGAAAGAAAGAAAGAAAGAAAGAAAGAAAGAAAGAAAGACGACTGCAGTCGTCATGGTAACTAGAATAGAACCTGCCAGTGCTGCTAAATGCTTCACTAGCTAGCTAACAGGTGTGTGAGTTAGTGTGCACTCAGGTACATCCTGTGTAGTGAAGAAGTGTGCGGATTGGGACTGACTCATAGCAGAACTGGAACACAGCCACATTCTCCATTTCAGTGTGTAATTAGAACAATTCCTCACACTGAGCTGTGGACTTAGCCGGGTACTCCTCTAGCTGATTATTTAGGTTCCCAACGCCAATCTACATTTCTAATTACAGCGCAGCATCCCTTTAAACAGGGACCCTACTGAGGGAGCCTACTAAGGGGAAATGGGAATTGTTACACTACTCAGCCATGTGTGTCTTCAGAGACAGAAGCTCTTTGTGCTGTGATTGTTTTTTCATGTCAGATTTTAATTAATTGCATCATTTATTTACTTCCCTGTGGTTTTATTTGAGCAGAAGTGCCGAGAGAGAACAGCAAACACTATAAAGTTGTCTTAAAGTGGTGATTTTATTACAGGAGACACGCAGAATTTCAGCCAAAAACCTTCACGAGATAGACTTAAAGGAATCAAGGAAGCACAATTTACAAGGGTTTACAGGACAGCGTGAAACTCGGAAAGAAAACAGAAAGAAAACGAAACAAAGGATTTAGATCAATCAAAATGTTACATCAAATTTTTTTACACCAATTTTTGAATCCTGAGTCTGGGGAGTGAATTCAAGTTCAAACAGCTTATATTTTTCGGGGAAATTAAGAGAGTTTCTATCTTTTATCCAGTCAAAAGCCTATGAAAGCGAGCACATAAGTGGAGTGGGGATAGTCTGCATGTAGTTGCGTAATGTTGCAATCTTTCCCGATTGGGCCATAACACCTACAGACTGCAGCCAATGGGAACACTTCTCTATCATCGCATGTCCTCACAGAACCAATCTGACCACCTCAGGTATGTTAATGGAGTCTTAATGGAGCTGAAAAAAAGTCAGAAACTGTTACTTTAACGGATGCAACAGTGGAAACTCTGATATGGATAAAGCTGTATGTACGTACCTGAAATGATCCAATTGATCAAATGATCTTGGATGCCCTTATTCATCTTAATTTATTTTCACTATCATAGTTTGCTAAGTATTATATCCACAGTTATGTTAGCCTGCATGTTTATTACAAATAAAAACTTGTTCAATAGTTTCAGAGAGAGATATGTAATGTTTATGAAATGTCTTAGCTGTCGTTTATGCAGATTCTCAATTTTGTATTCTACCACTTTTCACTTCCATTTATTTTTTATTGCACTCGTATTTTTGTTGAGAGTCAAAAAAATGAATAAGGATGAACGAACGGTGTTTGTTTTGAGCCACACATAATTCATGAATGTTGTTCATTGACCTTTCATGTGCCTGTCTTGATACCCAAGAAAGCATATTGTTTGGAGTAGACTTGATATAAGTGTAATGTTATTATATATTATAAAGGTATTTATATATATATATATATATATATATATATATATATATATATATATATATATATATATATATATATATATATATATATGTTTAAATTTACATTTACACATTACCCCCCCCCCCCCAAAAAAAAAAAAAAAAAAATCCCCAACTAGAGTCCCCCCAGTGTATCTCACCCATTGCCACCACTGTATATCTCTTCACTCATCTGTTTTCACCATGTAAAATTCCAATTCCTAACTTGAAACAGATACTACAGTAAACTACAGTAAAGTGACATAAGCATACATTTTCAATGAATATAACCTTTGGCTTAAAAAACGAAACCCAGTCCTATGAAGATGAAAAGGAAGCGTGGACACCTATTTCACCAGAAGCACCTTTAATGGGAATGTACAATTCAATGTAAGCTAGCTCGCTCTATCTGATGTGCTATAAAGTGAGTGTAGCTTCTTCAGGATCTTTTTCCGCTAACGGAGCAAACTAAATGAAACATTTGTCCATATTGTGTATGAAATGTCAGTTACTGGATATTTATTTCTTGTTTAGAGACCTGATGTATAAAAGCAATATCGAAACTCAATCATGTGGTTATACTGAATATTGGCATGGCTGTGATATACAAGCTAACCACACTCTAGCTCTAAATATTGCTGCATGTATAGTCCTAGTTGTACTTACCACACTAATCACGGGTTTAATTGAACAATATGGCTGCCAAGCACAATATTCAGCAGTGTATAACATAGCACTTGATCCAGCACATCCTGTTATTTAACATTTTATTTTTTTATACCATGCTCCATTAGTTACTACATCGATAGTAATGTGTGTGGGATGTAGGAGATTTTATCACTCAATTAATTCTCCATTTTGATTTGTTCAGGTGTCTCCTGTAAAGAAAACATGCCCATGGTTTGACAGATAAACTGACTGAGTGCTTCTCCGCTATTCTTGCAGCTCACTATGAGTACATTCAAAATTTTACCCATAAAAAAAAATCACTCTTTGAGATAAACTATGTCTGGTAAAGATTTTGTGTGTAACTGAAACACGCCTCTGTTTTAGACAAAGTCCGCCCCCCTGTGTGTGTAGATCTCACATAATTCTCATCGAATATGAAGCTGTGTGGGGAAATATCTGCATTAAAGGTTAAAGGTGACCGATTTACACTGGAGTGTAAATTTAAACAGAGTCCTGGGGTTTATGGAGCAGAGGATTGCTAAGAAGAGCACACTACAGGAGTATAAATAGCTCGAGTGTTTTTCTAAGCAGGAAGTAAAACTCTTACACCAGACCAAGACAGGACATGGGGTTTAATATGGCTGTAAGCAATAAACAAGGAAGGCAAGACAACTTGTCAAAAAGAGGCTACGTCTACATTAATCCGGATAGACCTGAAAATTGCATTTTCATTTTAAATTTCTCCGTCTCCGCTGGTGCTTTGAAGTGTTTTCCAAAAAATTGCTCCTCCACACTGAAACATATAAAAACGCTCGTGTCCCTACACTGTGTATACGGAAAGAGGTAAGATTTGGCAATCTGAAGGTTGTATAAAGTGACATTAAGCTTTAACAAAGCCATCAAACTGCACAACAACGGCACATCTTGATTGTTTTGAGTTGAATGGGTCACATGACTAAAAATACGTCATGGTGTTTGAATATGTCTGTTTTCTCGGTTCACACTACAACACAAAAGCGCTGTTTTCAAATATATCCACGTCAAGTGCCAAGTGGCTTTTTATTGTCAATTCTACCATATATAGCTGGTACAGTACACAGTGAAACGAAACATTGTTCCTCCAAGACCATGGTGCTATATAAAACAACACACTAACCACATGAGATGACATAAAGAACTAAAAAAACTCGGGAGAGCGTTTTCAAAAAGGTCAAAGCGTAGAGAAAAAGAAGCGTCTTCAAATTTATCCAGATTAATGTAGATGTAAAGTGAAACTGTTTCATTATGAAGGAGCTGTCTGAAGGAGAGAAATAAACTGAGGTGCTGAGGTTCTCCCCCGGTGCGGTTCTAATCCCACTGTGAGGGATTACACAATGTTTTCCACTGTGAGTCGTTGTGGAAACCTGCAGCACAACACTTAGCTTGATTAGCGGCAGGAGATAATTAGTCCATTAGCATTAGCAATGATGACACAGAACCCCCCCACCCCCCCCCCCCCCCCAATCCCCCACAACCACACACACACTATAAACCGGGAAATATGCTGATACCCTAAAGCACAGATAAAAACACGTGTTCGTTATTCATGTATTTTTATTTTCAGACTGTAATTTAATCTGATAAGGTGCTTATGATTTTATATGAAAATAATTCATGATCAAGTGTTTTATTCCTCTTATACCGCAACAATTTACCAACAATACAATTTTTTTTATTTATTGAAGAATGACACATCATGCTTTTTATCTATTTATAATTACATTTATTGCATTATAGCAGTTTTAAACACTTGTTCCCTCACCACCGTCTCTTTTTCTCTCACTCTCGAGGCAACTTTTCACATTACTGAGAACAAAACGTAAACTCCTCTGTCCTGAAAATGTCAGAAAGCTCAAATTGCAGCTTTACCTCTGACTGTTACAAAGACACTGGAGACTCCTTCCATAAATGTTCTTACAGCAAGCTTCACCAAATCAATGATTGTTTCCTCCATTTATGTGGAGCGTACACCATACACGTGCCTGTGGATGAGCTGTTACTTTGGAAATGGTAAAATATTAGAATTATAAATAAACTGTGGTTTGCAGTTGCACTACTGTCAGAGCTGCTGTTCTAGAAAATGAATCAACACATTCTGACCAATCAGAATCCAGAATTCGTCAGCGCTATGGCATATAAAGTATATAAATGTTAATAATGGCCTGCTCAATGAAGAGCTTGCTTGTGTTCCTCGGGTTAACGCAGCCGTACGGTCGAGGCCGTGTCTGTGGGAAAAGTTTCTGTGTGTGTGTGTGTGTGTGTGTGTGTGTGTTTTTATCTGGACCTGAAATCACAGGGGACGTCATTAATTAATTTGGAGCTGCTCGTGCACATGTGTTTTTAGAGCAGGCTGAGCTCGATGGGTTCTGGGTGATTGGGATTAATAACGAGGACCGATTTCAAATTGAAATTTGAGTGGCTAATAGTCGGGGGTGGGGAGCAGAAGGTCTGGGGGGCAGGGGGAACAAAAACAGCCTGTGTGTAGTTACAACCGAACACTCGATCATGTTACACCGGGTGTGTGTGTGTGTTTACTGAAACAGAATCAGTCAGGATGGTTCAGAAACACATTAGCTCATTTCAGAGGTCGCAGACATTCTCCTGTACATTCTATAAAAACAAAAATCCTGATAAAGACATAAATCAGACCCAAAAGTACCGGAAACACCTGGATGATCGTTAATATTCATCAAATCGACCTTCAGAAGAACGAATCCAGCACCCCGAAGGAGGTTTCATCTCCGCTTAGGGCAAAAGGAACACTATAAAAATGCTAATGTTCATAATTCTGAAGTTAATAATGCTAATGTTAATAATTATCCTCAGTAATGATAGTGATACTCAATATTTAACAGTTTGGCATAATTTCCGAAATTAAATATTTAAATTAAAGTTCACTTTCAAGAAAAATGCAAGGTCAAAGTGTCACAGGTCTGCATTTACAAACACGGCTGGTGTGTAGCAGAAACATGCGAATCAAACACACTAATCAGAGAAAACTGATTAAACACACAATCACTATACTTTATTGCTCTAACACACTCAGACAGCTAACTCTCGCTTTAACACTGTTTACAGAGACATTAGCTAACAAGGAATGTGAACATATATTTGTAATTTCAGCTAAATTGTACTTCACATGAGATAAATAATTATCAAATAAATAAGCACAAAATATCACTGAGATCTGAAATGTATTCTATAAAGGGGGACATTTTACTTTATTCCCACTTTTAAGCTTAATGGAAAAATAAACATGAAACAAAAATGGACATTCTTATACCTCCACAACGCAAAAATCAGATCAATAAATGTAGCACTAGCTACCAAAATATTTAGCATAGATAATGTTATTGTCACCTATCTAGCTAGCCAAATTCACTAGCATATTGACTCTAGTTCAATTAAATAAACAATTTAGTTGTGTTGTTAAAGCGAGCTGTTACATTCACTACAACGTTACAAACATTACATTAATTATTATCCTATCTTATATAATTAAATTATGTACTTTGTGCTAATCAGTTACTGAATATGTTTTTTTTTTTTTTTTTTTTTAAATAAATAAAAAATAAATAAATAAAAAAAAGCTATTGATGTGATCAAGCTAGTGATTGGACTATTAAATGTAATTTAATTAAAAAATTTGCAGTTATACATAATGCAGAAATGTCAGCGTTGTGAATTTAAACACAAGGAAAACACAATAAAGCTTTTACATTATTAATACTTAAGCACTGCTTGTTACCTCAGCCACTGTTAGTTAATTAGCAACATTAGCAAGATGGCTGGCAAGTGCATCATTACTTATTAATAATTCATAGACAAATTCAGTTTTAGGAAACAGCTAATAGGTTAACTGCTAACATAGCTACAGTATGGTTGGTTTCGTTTGCTTCTTTAAATATTAGCATAATTAGACAGCAAGCTAACAAGGCCTACAGTGATGGCATTTATAATAATAATATACAAATTCGTAGTTATTATATTATTGTGTGCAGCAGGTTGAGTTTCTCACAGCTCCAGGATTCTGAGCTCAGGTCCTCATGTTCTCCACATGTCCTTGTGGGTTCCTCTGGGTTCTTCAGTTTCCTGGCTCTTCCCAAAAACTTTCCAGTTGGTAAATCGGCTAAGCTAAATGCCTAGTTGTAACAGTGTGTGTGTGTGTGTGTAGTGTAGTCCTGCCTCACACCCAGTGAGTGTATCTTGGGATAAACGGTCCAGGATACAGATATTCCCTGTCTAGTCAACTGTCAGTTCTTTCAGGCACTCTTTATGGTTCTAAATGTAGAACAAGTAACAACAAATCAACAAAAAAAATGCGCTCGTTTTCCGCTCATTCTTCCCTCGAGTCTCCGCACATTTCCTGTGTAAAAGTACACACTTAGAGGCGGTGGTGTTTACTGTGTAATGAGTGTGGAGTGTGTGTATTTTTGTGTATTGCAAAAATGTACAGTTACAGTTACATTTAAATAGTCCTTTTCTAGACACTCAAAGCACTTTAAATAGTATGGTGTGAAATCTACAGAAAAATTGTGTGGGTGTGTGTGTCAGAATATTAGCACAGTCTGATAACATATATATATATATATGCATGTGTGTGTGTGTATGACAGAATTATAGCACAGTCTGATACACACACAATCAGCTGAAAAGACAATATCGGCATTAGTGCAGTCACACACACACACACACACTCACACACACACACACACAAACCAGTGAGCAATGCCGAGGCCTAGAGCACTCACGCTGCAGGAACGTGGCTCTGTTCATAATTCACTGTGGAAATAAAAACACAGAAACATCGACTCGTAACTTCCTTCCACCTGCGCTGCGATAATGACGCCAGTGTCTCACGTGTCTCACACGTCTCAGGTATCCCGGCTGTGTAGGATAAATAACGTTTAGTGTATATAAGACCTGGTGTAACTTCACCTAATTAGGCAGTGAGTGAAGGGAGCGCTGGTTGTTTGTGACATTGACCGGATCAGAGAGTCTGTATCGACTGTACACTCCGCATTCTCATGCCAACACAAACACTTCGAGACGTTTCTGTTCAACTGCAGCTCCAAATCACCCATTTTATATCTGTAATGCGTGTGGACTGACGTGAAAAATGATTTTTCCAACATGGAATTTATGCAGTCGGCTCAGCTTCTCTAACAATTGTGGCTTAGTTCCAGTGGGTTCGTTTCCTGGGCTGCGTTCCAAATGCCACCTTTCTCCCTTATACTCTACGCTGTACAGTCCTGTGCCCTGAGCGGCTCTGTTTAATTACAATCATGACATCATCACCTAATCATTATTATTTAAACTCACTGAACTGTTAGATTATAAATGTGTGTAATCAGTCGCGTAGAATGTGTTGACAAACACGAGGTTCATTTCAATGTATTTATTCATTTTACTATTTGTAGAGATTTTGTTTACAATGAGCTGTAAGTCAAAATAAAATCTGATAGAGATGATGATCTGTTCTTCTCCATACTCCATTTATTTAACTTTTAAAAAGTATAATATGTAATATTGATGTAATATACGTTTATTAATCAGAAACCCGTGTGTATTTCATGGGCATGTGTTTACGCATTTATTGTTTTTCTTTCATTCATAATGTATTTATTTATTTATTTTTACAACTGAAAAGTCCAAAATTTTATTTACGCTGCAAAAAAAAAAAAATCTTAGCAAGTCTAAATATCTAATATTTTTCATTAAGATATTATTATATAACAAATACTGTATAAGACCATTAAAATGTCTTATTATTTATTATTCATCATTTACTAATTGGAAGCTCAGAAGGGCAGGCAATTTTTTTTACTATCTAGAAATAAACACAATGATCTGCTGATAGAATACAACAGTGTCTAAAATATCTAGTAACATATATATGTATTTATTTGTATAAAACCCAAATCTAATTAAGAAAAATATTAGTTGAATATGCCATTATTCAACATATTATTACTTGCTATCATTTTTTGCAGTTTAGTCTTGAATAAAGCCGTGTGTGTGTGTGTGTGTGTGTGTGTGGGTGTGTGTGTGTGTGTGTGTGTGTGTGTGTGTGTGTGTGTGTGTGTTGTTACATGATCTTTATAGTTATAAGAGTGGTAAAAATTCAGGGGTGGAAAAAGAACAGAGACATACTTTTGGGATCAATAAGCTAAGTATATTTCAATTTAAAACTGTATTTGAGTAAAAGTATGAGTACTACGTTAAAATCTTCCCAGTTTCCCAGTTAATAGTAGAAATGCAGAGACAAAAATCAACTTCACGGTCAAAACATCAAGTCCTTACATTACTGAAGTATTCAAGTAAAAATTAAGTATGTATTACTTAATAAATACTTACAAGGGGGGACCCAAACTTTTGAAAAAATTCAAATGTGACATGCACACCTAAGTGATTTTACATTAAAGTGCTTCAGCATCTATGGGAAACCAACAGATCTTGGACAACACACTGTATTGTCTACCAAGGAGTTTTTATGTTTTATATAACAATGTGGTTATCGCTTCACATCCACCATATTCACCAGATCTCGCTCCTTGTGACTTCTTTTTGTTCCGAAATTTAAAATGAGACTGAAGGGGAAAAGATTCGCCACCATTGAAGAAAAATACAGGAGGCTCTAGACAGGAGTACAGGAAATGTTTCCAGGAATGGGACAAACGCTGGGACAAGTGTATTGCATCACAAGGAAAGTGCTTTGAAGGGGATTAAAGGAGAAATACTGTAAGTTTTATAAAACTTATTTTTTATCAATACAGTTTTTTTTGTAATTTGTTTGTTAGTATTTGGGATCTTTCAGATTTGGTGTCCTATTTGCAAATGCAAATATTTGGGGGGAGGGCGGGGGGGGGGGGGGGGGGGGGGGGTTGGTTGGGGGGTCTTGGGGAGGCAGAGGAGACATCTCTACCAAATAAGCCAACAGTAAACAGAAATAGAAATTTAAAAAAAAAATGTTGGTTGAAGATTGAAGGTCAAAATGTAAATGAAAGGAGTAAAAAAATAAAAATATATATATATAAAAATATTTTTCTCTTGCACATTTACTTCAGCAAGAGTAAAATATTCAGTTTGAATTACACTTGAGTGAAGTACAGATCTTTCAAAACAATACTTTAGTACGATGTACAATTACTGGAGTACTTTCCACACCCACATCAAAATGGCACCAAGACTTTAATCACGGTTAATCTTCAGCTCTAATTTAATCCCAGTGACAGATCGAATCATAGATAAATAATCACTGAAAAGACCATGTCACAAATTGAAGCAGTTTTAGTTCTAGTTTTATCCTGATAAGAAAATGTTCCAGTAAATCTCAGAGCGATTTGATAACTGTGACTATACATGAATGAAGTACATTTTTTACCCTGTTTTTACATCGAGTTCTTTTGAAACGCATCACATTCAGCTCTGCAGTTTTGTTGAAGTCCACCTAAAAGCTGCATGAGACCCTCAGTGTGTTCAGTGTTCGCAGTACAACTGACTCTCACTTCTCTTTCTGGACATTTTTCCAGTGATGAATTCTCCGACCAGTTCATGTTCTCACCATGACTTCTTCAGAACCCAGGGTCCAGCTGTGTAATGATGAATTATGGGTCATTAAACTTTTCTTTTTTTTTTACATGATACTGTGTATGAAAAACAGAGGAAGTAAAAACAGAATTAAAGTGAAACACCAGAAGCTTCTGGAAAAAATATGAAAGCAATGAGGAGAGGGAATGTTTTTTCAGAAACTCACGTGACTCTGTACATGACTGGCAAAGACTACATACACGCATGACACATGTTACAGTATTCTAGTTTAGACGGCACTCTGATTAGGGCCTCTCTGATTGGTCATACATTTTTAATGCGCTGAAGACCAATTGGGCCAAAAAAATTTAGGCCACTGTTGCTAAATTAATCTCAAGGCTATTGAGCAGCATTTGAACACACACTCACAATCGTTGTGTGTCAGGAGCAGCGCATAACAACCTTCCGTTTAATCCCCAAAACATTCTACACACAACACAGCACACTTTGAGCCATGGATGAAGCTTTGAGTCCTTATATGGGAATTTTATGGAATGTGATTCTGTTTAGGAAAATGCAGGCATGTCTGTAAGTTCATATATGGAATTTTCAGCCTGTCTTTGAATCAAAATGTAATAATGCAAATGTTCATATGTGTGAGTCCATATGTGGGAATGTGGAAAAGGAAGCTCTGAGTGGGTGTGTCTTGTAGTCCATATATGGAATTGTGGGTATATTTGAAATCTGAGCTATGAGTGGGCCTGTCTTGGAGGCTATAGGTGTGAATGTGGGGTGTGTCTTTCAGAACAACTCTCACTGGGCGTGTCTTTGAGTCCATATATGGGAAGGACAATGTATCTCTCGGAGATGTCATGGAGTCCTTATATTGAAATGTGGGTGTGGTTTTGAGTCCATTTTATTAAAAATGCACACGTACCTTGGAGCCTATAGATGGGAAAGTGGCTGTATCTTTGACTCCATATATGGGAATGCAGCTATGGGTAGTAGCTCTCAGTGTATTGTGTCCATATACATATACAGTTGAGTCCATATACAGGAATTTGGGTGTGTCTTTGAGTCCATATATGGGAATGAGAGCAGCTTTCAGAGTGTGCGCCTTGGCATCCATATACAGGGAGTCCATGTATGGGCAAGAATGCAGTTCTGAGTAGGCGTGTCTTGGAGTCCAAATAGGCAAAGAACAGCTCTGAGTTGGTTTGTCTTAGAGTCCATATATGGGTGACAGAGCAGCTCTGAGTAGGCCTGCTCTGAGTCTACATTATATATGGTTCATATTCATATAGAAATGTTTAAGAAGCAAGGCTTTATTGACAGTCATTCATGCATGTGCATTTTTACAGATGTTGTTAGCCAGCATGCTAACTTGCGTTAATGTGACAGACTGTTGGGATTGACTCGGAACACTCCAGCCGTAAAATGAAGAGAGACAGTGTGGGGGATGGAGACAGGACAGGGCACTGAGATGTAGTTAAACGCAGAGTCAGCGTTGCCGTGCCAACACAAACACCGCACTCGAACACGTCTGTTTTCATATCGATTCCTCCTCGGGCCCGAAAACGTCACTGATGTAGATGGATGGACGTCTCTATGGTCACCGAACGTCACTCGGGTGTCATAACGTGTAATAATCTGTCTTCACTCGAGACGGAGTTCTGCTAAATCCACTCAGACCTGAACCAAATACCATCTGTGCGCTCCCTAGGCACCACTGACACTAGTGACTAAATCTTGGACATGGATCAGGAACGTAAAACGCGTGCCGGTCCGAGACAGACGTGTCAATCACATGAGTCACTCTGGTTTATGATGAATCACATGGGGTGCGAATGGGAAATGAAATTACGCTCTAATTGTTTATGAGGAGTGAGTGAATGAACCACAGTCCGGCTCTGTACCAAACATACACACACACACATACCCCCCCCCACACACACACACACACACACACGCTCACACACTGTTCTAACGAGACTGCAAGTATTGAGTGTGATCATTTATATAGCAGGATAAGCTCCTGCTAATGAACCTGGTAGCTAGCTGAATACAATAGTGCAAAGTGACTTGTTCTTAGCACTTTTAGTAAAACATGTTCTTCCCAGGTTCTTTGGATAATTAACTGTTCTGTCTTTCTAAAAGGGTTATGCGACAGAAAAAGTGCACACGCCACCCAATCACATGTTCTTTCATGCAAAAATGAAAAAAAGGGAGGCGATTTTTAATCGGAGATGTTTAACAGCGATTAGAGACGTGAATGTGTGACAGTTTAACATCACTCCTCTGGGCTTTACAGTTATAATTTCCGAATTAATTATAGATCTCATCAGAAAGCACAAAGCTCATATATCAGAAACATATCCGGCTCCATTGGCCTCATTTCTACTGCAGCGATAAAAATAAAATCAGACCAAAAAAAAAAGAAGAAAAAAAAACCTGTCAGTACAAGCTTTACAAATGAAAACATTTAACTTTATGTTCTTTACTGTTTCTGTTAATGTGTCACCTGACTTCATTTTGTTATTGTATTTTTTAATGAATAAATAAATAAATTAATTCATTCATTACATATTATTACAATGAAATATATTTTTTTTTTTGTATGCACACTTTTCTGATAATCTTAATCATAAGACTGCTGCTTTTAGTGTGTTTTAATCCTGGACAAATAACGTGTCCTCGTGTCCTTGTGTCCGTGGCATGTTTCCTTCACACACAGTCTGAGTCCGAACATCTTTCCAGGAAACATGAATGAACAAATGGAAAGAGGAAAAACCCACATTACAGCGCTCTCTCTCTCTCTCTCTCGCTCTCTCTCTCTCTCTGTGTGTGTGTGTGTGTGTGTGTGTGTGTGTGTGTGTGTGTGTGTGTGTGTGTGTGTGTGTGTGTGTTGCCCCCCTTATGATAAAAATACATATGAATACAAATATGGTTGGTTGAATTTTGATTGAATTGTCCATGAGGAAATATTGTGCTTTTTGTTTTTGTTTTTAAAAATATTAATAAAGGACAGGAAACATTATTCAGCTACAGCCTTTCTTTCTTTCTTTCTTTCTTTCTTTCTTTCTTTCTTTCTTTCTTTCTTTCATATCAATTCTATTTGACTCAGTTTAGTTGAGTAGTACAACCCCAATTCCAGAAAAGTTGGGACGGTGTGTAAAATGTACAGTGAGGGAAAAAAGTATTTGATCCCCTGCTGATTTTGTACGTTTGCCCACTGACAAAGAAATGATCATTCTATAATTTTAATGGTAGATTTATTTGAACAGTGAGAAAAAATCCAGAAAAACGCATGTCAAAAATGTTATAAATTGATTAGCATTTTAATGAGGGAAATAAGTATTTGACCCCTCTGCAAAACATGACTTAGTGCTTGGTTTAAAAACCCTTGTTGGCAATCACAGAGGTCAGACGTTTCTTGTAGTTGGCCACCAGGTTTGCACACATCTCAGGAGGGATTTTGTCCCACTCCTCTTTGCAGATCTTCTCCAAGTCATTAAGGTTTGGAGGCTGACATTTGGCAACTTGAACCTTCAGCTCCCTCCACAGATTTTCTATGGGATTAAGGTCTGGAGACTGCCTAGGTCACTCCAGGACCTTAATGTGCTTCTTCTTGAGCCACTCCTTTGTTGCCTTGGCCGTGTGTTTTGGGTCATTGTCATGCTGGAATACCCATCCACGACCCATTTTCAATGCCCTGGCTGAGGGAAGGAGGTTCTCACCCAAGATTTGACGGTACATGGCCCCGTCCATCGTCCCTTTGATGCGGTGAAGTTGTCCTGTCCCCTTAGCAGAAAAAAAACCCCAAAGCATAATGTTTCCACCTCCATGTTTGACGGTGAGGATGGTGTTCCAGGGGTCATAGGCAGCATTCCTCCTCCTCCAAACACGGCGAGTTGAGTTGATGCCAAAGAGCTCCATTTTGGTCTCATCTGACCGCAACACTTTCACCCAGTTGTCCTCTGAATCATTCAGATGTTCATTGGCAAACTTCAGCGGGCATGTATATGTGCTTTCTTGAGCAGCGGACCTTGCGCGCGCTGCAGGATTTCAGTCCTTCACGGCGTAGTGTGTTACCAATTGTTTTCTTGGTGACTATGGTCCCAGCTGCCTTGAGATCATTGACAAGATCCTCCCGTGTAGTTCTGGGCTGATTCCTCACTGTTCTCATGATCACTGCAACTCCGCGAGGTGAGATCTTGCATGGAGCCCCAGGCCGAGGGAGATTGACAGTTCTTTTGTGCTTCTTCCATTTGCGAATAATCGCACCAACTGTTGTCACCTTCTCACCAAGCTGCTTGGCAATGGTCTTGTAGCCCATTCCAGACTTGTGTAGGTCTACAATCTTGTCCCTGACATCCCTGGACAGCTCTTTGGTCTTGGCCATGGTGGAGAGTTTGGAATCTGATTGACTGAATGCTTCTGTGGACAGGTGTCTTTTATACAGGTAACAAACTGATATTAGGAGCACTCCCTTTAAGAGTGTGCTCCTAATCTCAGCTCGTTACCTGTATAAAAGACACCTGGGAGCCAGAAATCTTTCTGATTGAGAGGGGGTCAAATACTTATTTCCCTCATTAAAATGCAAATCAATTTATAACATTTTTGACATGAGTTGTTCTGGATTTTCTTGTTGTTATTCTGTGTCTCACTATTCAAATAAACCTGCCATTAAAATTATAGAATGATCATTTCTTTGTCAGTGGGCAAACGTACAAAATCAGCAGGGGATCAAATACTTTTTTCCCTCACTGTAGTTAAATGTAAATAAAAACAGAATGTAATGATTTGCAAATCTCATAAACCCATATGTTATTCACAATAGAACATAGAAAACATATCAAATGTTTAAACTGAGTTAATTTACAATTTTAAGGTAATTTTGAATTTGATGGCACGTCTCAAAAAAGTTGGGACGGGGCAACAAAAGGCTGAAAAAGTAAGTGTTACTAAAAAGAAACAGCTGGAGCTTAATTGGCAACAGGTCAGTAACATGATTGTGCAAAAAAATAGTATATTAGAGAGGCAGAGCGTTTCAGAAGAAAAGATGGGCAGAACTTCATCAGTCTGCGAAAAACTGCATCTACAATTTGTGGAACAATTTCAGAATAATGTTCCTCAACATAAAATTGTAAAGACTATGAATATCGCATCATCTACAGTACATAATATCATCAAAAGATTCTAAGAGTCTGGAGAAATCTCTGTGCACAAGGGACAAGGGTGAAAATCAATATCGCATGCCTGTGATTTTCGGGCCCTCGGGCGGCACTGCATTAAAAACAGATATGATTCTGTAATGGAAATCACTGCATGGGCTCAGAAACACCTCCAGAACTCATTGTCTGTGAACACAGTTTGCCGTGCCATCCACAAATGCTGGGTAAAGCTCCATCATGCAAAGAAGAAGCCACATGTGAACATGATCCAGAAACGCCGCCATCTTCTCTGGGCCAAAGCTCATTTAAACTGAGGCAAAATGGAAAACTGTTCTGTGGTCAGATGAATCGAATTTTAAATTCTTCTGGGAAACCATGGACGCCGCATCCTCTAAACTAAAGAGGACTAAAGAGGAGAGGGACTATCTGGCTTTTTATCAGCGCTCAGTTCAAAAGCCTGCATCTCTGATGGTATGGGTGTGCATTAGTGCCTAATTGAATGGGCAGCTTGCACATCTGGAAAGGCACCAGCAGTGCTGAACGGTATATACAGGTTTTAGACCAACATATGCTTTCATCCAGATTCCATCCCATCTTTACTTCTGAGAGACTCTACCTCTCTAAGATACTCTTTTTTTATATCCAATCATGTTACTGACCTGTTGCCAATTAACCTAATTAGTAGCAAAATGTTCCTCCAGCTATTTATTTTTAGTAACACTTACCTTTCCAGCCTTTTGTTCCCA
>NC_030425.2:19062500-19065000 GCF_001660625.3 Ictalurus punctatus
ACTATTAGAAAATAATCACTAACACTCAACAGGATTATCACTCAGTCACGCACACACACACACACACACACACACACACACACACACACACACACACACACCCCAGTGGAACAGTCTCTGCATTACAGTAAAGGCCAGGAGCTAAACGGTGGAGATCTATAAATTGCGGTTCTTATTTTCTCTGTAATGAAAGTGGAGCTGCTGGCGGTTCTGGCAGCGTTTTATCCAAGCACGGAAATCACTCACAGACTCGGAAAACGTTCCACACGGTTCAATGCAGTGTGTGTGTTATTGTCACTGACTGTCTGAATTAGAAGCGCAGAAAAACTCTGAATAACGCTGACCTTCAGAGTCAGACCTGTTTCAGACGTCGCGTCTCCACTCACTCTTCACTCCAAACCTCTGCTCAAACTCACTGCACTCTTATAAACAGGGTTCCACATGGGTTCTCTGGGTAATGGTTCTACTGGGAACATTTTGAATGTGTAGAGAAACACAATATACAGAATGGGATGGGTCTGTTATCTTTAAAGTACATCTTTATTTATCTGTTTGTAATTCACATCGTCTGTGACTGGACAGGAAGTGACCTGGAGCAGATAAACACACCGCAGTGATTATAATTGTGTGTATAAATATACTCACAGCTCCATCACACACACACACACACACACACACACACACACACACACACACACACATGTCTGTATCTTTCTGTGTGTATGTGTTTGTTTCTCTGCCTCTCTCTCTGCGTTTGCATGTGTGTGTGTGTGTGTGTGTGTGTGTGTGTGTATCATGCTGTTAGCAACATGTTTCCTGCAGCTCAAAACACCACAAAACACTGCAAGATGTTGGGAATTTGATCACCTTGTCACTGAACACACACACACACACACACACACACACACACACACACACACACACACACACACACACACACAGAGAGCTCTGTTCATACATACTCCTACCTCCTACATGTGCCCCTTATTAACAACACACCATCACACAATGAGTCTCATAATCTGTCCTGTTGTCCTCCAATGTCCTCCACCATGCCCACATCCAGAGCACAGGACCACACACACACACACACACACACACACACACACACACACACACACACACACACACACACACACACATATATATACAGCGTTTAAAACCAAAATATCTAGGGTAAAATGTTTATCAATGGTGAAAGACAGACAAATGGAGAGAACAGACTGGAGAAAGGAAGACAGTTAGCCAATAAGTGATTAAGTGATACAATAAAAGAGAGAGAGAGAGAGTGAGCGAGAGAGAGAGAGAGAGAGAGAAAGAGAGAGAGAGGAGAAACAAAAAGAGAGAAAGACAGAGAGGCAGTGATTAATTTTGAATTCTGATTCATTTAGAACTGAAAATAGAGCAAGGCAAAGAGAAAAACAGAGAGACAGACTCCAAGAGACAGACAATGAGAGAGAGAGAGAGAGAGAGAGAGAGAGAGAGAGAGAGAGAGAGAGACTGAAGGAGGGAGTAAGAGAGATAAACAGACAGGCAGACAGACAACGACAGAAAGAGACAGATAATGAGATAGACAGAAAGGCAGAATGAAGGATGGGGTGAGAGTCAGACAGACAGAGACAGACAGAAAGAGAGAGAGAGAGAGAGAGATTTTGAGAGGTAAAGTTCTGCCCCCAGTCTAAACTCTCTCACAAACTAAAACAGATTTTCCTCTAGGATTGTTTTGAATTTGGCTCCTTTTATCTGTACCAGTTTCCTTGCTGATCAAAAGCATCTCCACAACCTGATGCTACCGCCACCATGCTTCCCAGTAGGGATGGTGTTCTCAGGGCGATGAGCAGTGTTTGAGCAGTGTTGAGTTTCCTCCAAAAGTAATGCTTTGTTGTGATGCCAAAACATTTTTGTTTTGTTTTGTTTTTTCAGTTCGCCATCAGACCAGAGAACATTTTTCCACATGTATGCTGAGCTTCCAAACAGGACTTCTTCCAGATTTGTTTCCCCAGAAATGTGTTTCTTCTCATCACTCAAGCTGTGTGGACTATCCAGGCTGTGGTTGTCCTGTGAACGGCTTCTCCTATCTGAGCTGTGCCTTTCTTCATCTCCTGCAGAGTTATCTTTGTCGTCTTATTGTTTCTCTGACTAATCCCCTCTTTACTCACTCACTGACTCACTGACAGGTGTATTTATATTGAGATTGCATGACACCTACACACAGGTCAGCTACATTCAGCTAATTCTGTGACCTCTGATGGCAGCAGAACTAATTTAGGGGGTGAATACTTATGCACACCCAATATTTTTGTGTAGACTGATGGCAGAAAATCCCAACGAAGTCCATTTGAGTTCACTACAGATAAGTTCACTTATGCACAGCACTCACACTGTACACACACATAGCAGTTACGCAGTGAAGTCATCAGTCAGTGTGGATATTTATCTTTAGATCGACTCGGTTTCATTCAGCTGTGTTTCATTTCACTCTTGGCTATGCGTGGTGACC
>NC_030425.2:19067500-19075000 GCF_001660625.3 Ictalurus punctatus
CAGATAGTATAGATGGATGACACAGATACAGACGTGAGACAGTGGTCAGTACAGTGGTGAATTTCTGTTCTCACAGCGAGAGGAAATGTTGAAACGTGGAATTATCATCCTGTCACTGCTTTCCTCAAAGTTCTTCTGAGTGAATCAACATTTCCTAAATCCATCTTACACATGTAGCAGTCATAAATCATACACACACACATACACACACACACACACAAGAAAGAGTTTATCGTTTATCGATGTGAGAGGGTTTATATGATGTAAACGGTGGTGAGAGTGAGTGAGTGAATCCAGATGTGTAATGTGAGCAGCAGTGAACTTACTGTTCAGTGGAAAGTTAGCGTAGCGTAGCACTGTGCTGCGCGCTGTAAAATCAGCTAAAAGAGTCATGACAGAAAGTAAAAAGTTTTTTTTTACTGGAACATAAATGAAGTAAAGCACTCTGGACTTCATGCTGTCAGTGAGGGAGATTAATAAACCTCAAAACATCAGAGATACACAGAGAAGAGTCGCTAGCAAAGAGAATCGCATAGCTGCTATCTGCTAACTAGCAAGTGAGCTAGTGCTCTACACACTCAACTTAATCCAGACCTATAGCTTAGTGGTATAGATAGTGTAGCAGTGCATTATGGGTAATAAACCCCTCTCTGTCACAATATATGAGCTAGTAATGCACACTACATATACAACTGAATCTTTTTAAATGACTCTTTGAAATTATCTGACTCTCCTGGATCACTCATCTGAAAGATTCATTCATCAAATTTCCATCAAATATTTCATTAAGATGTATGTTATGTTAGCAAGAGTAGGACATGTGTTCCAAACGCTGAACTCGCCATAATCCTTATTCCCTACACTGGAAAATCATGATTCAAGTTTGACGTTTATTTGTCATGTGCACAAAATATCAGGGCCAAATTGTGATGGCTAGACGACTGGGTCAGAGAATCTCCAAAACAGCCGGTCTTGCGGAGTGTTCCTGGTATGCAGTGGTTAATACCTACCAAAATTGGTCCAAGGAAGGACAACTGGTGGTCCAGCGACAGGGTCAGTGACGGGGAACGAAGGCTAGCCCATCTGGTCCGATCCCTCAGAAGAGCTACTGTAGCATAAATTGCTGAAATAGTTCATGATAGAAAGGTGTCAGAACACACAGTGCATCACAGCTTATTGCGTATGGGGCTGCATAGCTGCAGACTGGTCAGAGTGCCCATGCTGACTCCTTTCCACCACCGAAAGTGCCTACAACGGGTACATGAGCATCAGTACTGGACCAGGGAGCAGTGTAAGAAGGAGGACTGATCTGATAAATCACATTTTCTTTTACATCATGTGGACGGCTGGGTGAGTGTGTGTGTGAGTGTGTGTGTGTGTGTGTGTGTGTGTGTGTGTGTGTGTGTGTGTGTGTGTGTGTCACTTATCTGGAGAAGAGATGGCACCAGGATGCACTATGTGAAGAAAGCAAGCAGGTGGAGGCAGTATGATGCTCTGGCAATGTTCTGCTGGGAAACCTTGGGTCTCGGCATTCATGTGGATGTTACTTTGACACCTACCACCTACATACAGTAAACATTGGTGCAGACCAAGTACACTTCTTCATAGCAACAGTACGTGGCCTCTTTCAGCAGGATAATGCATCCTGCCACACTGCAAAAATTGTTCAGGAAGGCTTTGAGGAACATGACAAAGAGTTCAAGGTGTTGACTTGGCTCCAAATTCCCCAGATTTCAATCCCATCGAGCATCTCTGGGATGTGCTGGACACAAAAAAAACACAAAAAGCATTTGCCTGGAGCTGCCACCATGCAGCATCTTGCCGCGCACCAGAACCAGATCTATTTGCCCTAAGTAATGTACTAATGTACACTAACGTGCTCTAAAAAAGGGACCTAACACTAAACGTAGTACACTAAAGTTGAGCTCAGGAACATGACTCACTAATTACAGGGTCGTTTTAATCATTTTTCAGTAATTTACTGAGACGTCTGAGGGAAATTCTGATGTTCTAGATGGTTCTCACTCATTTGCGCTCTCGCTGTGACTTTACACTGTGTGTATGTCATAATCTCTTACACCAAATGCCTCAAGAATAAAGTTAAGAGCTGCGTATTGAGATTTAGAGAAGACGAAATACAGAAAAACACCGACATGGAGGAAAGATCTAAACGTTCAAGTGCTAAATGTGAGGATTAATGCAGTATGTGTGGAATGACGGTGAGGTGGACTGCACTTGAATACAACGTGTACACCCAGATCTGATCCTACATCTGCATTCTTAGTGCAGTTCGTACTGCTGGTGTGATGGATTCAGATGCAGTTCAGACGCCGATCATATCCTGTCTCATCTACCCCCAAAAAAAATATAGCTAAATTAAACTACAAACAGTGTTATCGAATAGAAGATTCCAGAGCACAACGTAACGACCTGATCGGCTGTCACGACGAATATTCAAAACACATGCAAAACACACAACAGACATGTGTAAGTTCACAATGTGATGTTTTCCAAAAATATGTGGTCTGCACTTATATAGAGCTTTTTTAACCTTAGCGGTTCTACAATGTGCTTTACACTGGTTCTCATTCACCCATTCACACACACACACACACACACACACACACCAGTGGTAGCAGAGCTGCCATGCAAGGTGCTAACTTGCCATTGGGAGCAACTTGGGGTTCAGTGTCTTGCCCAAGGACACTTCAGCATGTGGAGTCAATTGAAGCACCAACCTTGCGATTAGTGGACAACCCGCTCTACCACCTGAGCCACAGCCGCTTATACATTAAGTTTTATCTTCAGTGACACAAAAGGCCGTTTTCATGTGGATGGGTGGTCAAAGCACAGAGAAATAACTACATTTTCACAAAAGATCCAGATGGGCATAGCCCAAGTCAACAGTTAGCTTACGCTTAACATTCCTATTTTCAGTTGCCTAGCAGCAGTGTTCTCCCAGCTTTAACTGCTTAAACAGTAAATCGTGCGTTTTCATAAATGCTTCAAGAGTTCCATCGGAATGTGGCAGTTACATTCTAGAACATCTCAGAACCTCACCATGTTCTAAACACCCAGTTCTGTCACTGAGGTGATGATGATGATGATGATCGGTGAGATGAAGAGAAGGCCATTTAGGTATCATCATTACAGCTATGAAAATCAAGAGCGGTGAATCAAGGAAAAATGATTCGGGAGTCACTCAGCAGCAGTGTGTAATGTTCACACACACATGGCCAAACGAAACTGATGACAGCATGTGCGCACTGTAAAGCAACACACACACACACACACATACATATTTCTGGGAAAAAGTGTTTCATGGAGCATTTGAAACAAGTTTTGTCAGAAGTGTTTTTTAGGGTTCATTCTGATAGTTTCCTGGACGTTACTGTGATAGCGCCTCTGAAACATCTCAAACATAATTAAACACACACACACGCACACACACTGAATAACTGCACAGATTATCAAGCTCAATTTAGCCGCCACTGCTCATTAACCGCACGCTGCGTTTATAGCCAGAACAATCTCGCCTTATTCTCTTTTTCCAAACAGATTATTTAATGTACTTTTCTGCGCTGTGTGTGTGTGTGTGTGTGAGTGAGAGAGAGAGAGAGAGAGAGAGAGAGAGAGAGAGAGAGAGAGAGAGAGAGAGAGAGAGAGAGAGAGAGTCTGTAAGGCAGCCAGCAGTGATATAAATCTATGAAAGTGTAAAAACATGCAGTCGTGTCGCCTGACTCAGGATCTGCACCGTCTCCATTGAAATGTTTCTCATACTTTAAGAAAACAGGATTAAAATGTCGTTCCTGTCAGTCGCTGTTCTGGTAGTGATGATGTCATCAGTCATTTCAGTTTAATGTAATGGAAAACTATGGAAATGTACATCTCTATTTTTATGTTTTTTGGTCAAGCTCTTGTTTTAATTCTGTGTGGTTTAGTCATTATTGTGTGTTTGCAGTGCATGAGAATGGTTACACAATAGAACAATTTCCTGAACTGTGTGTGTGAATAAATGAGTGTGTGGTTAGGGGGGTGGGGGGGTGGGGGGGTGGGGGTCAAATCTGACACTGGATTAACACTCCGGATGCTTCTACTTAAGCAATTACTTAACTCAAGTGTGCATTAGGGGGCCTGTGAGTGAGGAAGTGTGTGTGTGTGTGTGTGTGTGTGTGTGTGTGTGTGTGTGTGTGTGTGTGTGTGTGTGTTACTGAGTGATAATCCTGTTGAGTGTTAGTGATTATTTTCTCATAGTGACCTTGGATTTGAGCTGACTTCATACAGGAGTGTAGTGAAATAATGTGAGGTGAAGTGAATTAATCCTGATCTACCTTTTTTTTTATTGATTAAAGAATGACGCATCATACTTTGCCTTGCTCACATATGGGACACACACACATGCACACACCCTGGGGAATCACTCCCAGTCATTTGACCTTTGACCTCTGACTCAGTGTGACCCTGACCCTGGAGCAAAGGATTCGGAGCGCTGATGAAAATCACATTTATCTCCAAACGTCTCGAATGGGTCACGCCATCAACATGCAGCACACATGCTACAGCCCAACACACATGTTTCTCCTGTTCCACTTTCCCATCATGCCCTGCTCTCACACACCACACTGCACTCAGCTTTTTTACTGATCGAGTTCACAACCTCTCCTGTTTAGCCACTTTTCCACTACACGGTGTGACTCGACTCGTCTCAGCTCAGCTCGCGTTAGGTTTCTGAGCTTGCTTTTCCACTGCATTTTAGTGCTGCTTCAACGTGGGTGCCGTCTTCCGCTCACCTTCACGCAGGAATAACGTTATATTATCAAAGCCCTGTACAAATACACTGTCAGGCCGAATTCCAAATGCCTTTCCTGTTCTCTGAACATGGACCCTATTAAAGATGTAAAATAATGGCATTCTAGACCCTACGTAGTGCTCGATATGACTAAGTTAGATTCAGCTGCAACAGGAGTGACTTCGATAAACGCCTGTTTGGAAACCGGTAACGAGCGAGATGTAAAAATCTAAGGCAGAATCCTTTGTTGTAATTTTACCTGTATCGAGATAAATGATACATCATTTTTGATTAATAGAATATTACCATACACAAAGCATGTATTAAATGACACATTTATTCAGGCACAATACAGAACCACTCGTTAAGGAGAATTCCCTACTCCCTCAGTGTGTGGCTTACATTTAATATTGTCTTGGCTCGCTTGGAACCTCAACCGAGGTGGTATTAAAAACAGTACCAGGTACGATCCACAGTGGAAAGCCCCCAAAAAGTGAGCAGAGTTGAGCTGTACCATAAAAGTACCATATCACTCCCTCTTTATCTCTTCATTTTCATCACTCTTTCCTGCTTCTTTTCATCTCTTCATTATGACTTCCATATCCTCTTCTCTTTTTCTTAAATTCCTTCTTCCTTCCATTGGTTGATCCCTTTTTCTTTTCTTCCTTTTTCCATTGCTCTCCTCTCTTCCCGCTTTGTGCCATATAATCTGTTTTCCCCTTTTCCTTCAACCTTTCACCTCCTCTCCTTTATCTTTTCTGCTCTTCTTTCATTCATCTCATCTTATAATTCCTTTATTTCTTCATCCGTTTATCTCTTCCTTCCGAGCTCATGAAGATTCAGTCACATGACCTGTAGATGAGACTTGTGCGTCCTACAGTGTGTGTTCCAATTCTGTCACTGAATCACTCACTGATTCACTCACTGATTCACTCACCAAATCCCTCACTGAATCACTTACTGATTCACTCACCATATCACTCAGTGAATCATTCACTGATTCACTCACCAAATTACTCAGTGAATCCCTCACTAATTCACTACCAAAAACCTCAGTGAATCACTCATCAAATCACTCACTGAATCACTTACTGATTCACTCACCAAATCACTCACTGAATCACTCTTCAAATCACTCACCAAATTACTCACTGAATCACTCACCGATTCACTCACCAAATCACTCACTGAATCACTCACCACATCACTCACCAAATTACTCACTGAATCACTCACCGATTCACTCACCAAATCACTCACTGAATCTCTTATCTGATTCACTCACTGATTCACTCACCAAATCACTCAGTGAATCACTCACTGATTCACTCACTGAATCACACAGTGAATCACTGAAATTGCTTGTAAATTGTTGTGGTATAAGAGGAACTTGATTTGTTATTTCCGAATGTTACAATGCTATAATAAACGTTTCAACAAATCTGAGCTTTTTGGTCAGAGTTCTCACACACACACACACACACACACACACACACACACACACACACACACACACACACACACACACACACACACACACACACACACGTATACTCTGTGTGTGGGGCTGCTGTGTCTCAGGTGGTAGAGTGGATTGTCCACTAATCGTAGTGGTGTGTTCGATTCCCGGCCCACATCATTCCACATGCTGAAGTGTCCTTGGGCAAGACACTGAACCCCAAGTTGCTCCCGATGGCAAGTTAGCGCTTGAATGGCAGCTCTGCTACCACTGGTGTGTCAGTGTGTGAATGGGTGAGTGAGACACAGTGTAAAGTGCTTTGGATAAAAGTGCTATATAAGTGTGCCATTTACCATTTACACTCTGGACTGGGTTTTTAGTGAGTTCTGTGATTTTGGTGCTCAGCGTTTCGGTTCTACTCGGCGCCTCTGTTCTGCTCGGCCGTGAAGCAGCGTCTCGGAGTTTCCGCTCTTTTCCCGTAAACACTTTTGTGTAATTCAGGTGATTTGAAGTCTGCACATGATCGTCTACAGATAAAAACAAATCAAGAACGCTGGCTATTTTTGGGCCATCAAGCATTCCTGACCCACTGTTTTACACACACACACACACACACACACACACACACACACACACACACTAATTTTGTGAAATATGCTGCTCAGTTTTGAATGTTTTCTCACCTTTAATAAGTGACTAATATTTCATCATCAGATGATAACGAGAGTTTATGACAGCACAGTGACGAGGACAGAAATATTGCTGTACTTTTTATAAATCCAGCTGTAGATCTTTGTGTCAGTATTTAAAACAGCACTTATTTATTTATTAATTGTGTTTTTGTGTCTACAATCATTTACACAATTAATTACACACTTAATTTGTGCATTTGTGTTCTGATATGCTCCCATATGAAGTTTCTTTCTTTCTTTCTTTCTTTCTTTCTGTCTGATGTCTGCATATGTATATGTTTATGGACCTCTGTAAGGATATTATGATATTGTTATTGTTAGCTCTTTAATAAACAAAGAGTTTAAGGATTACTTGATATTCACTGATATATTTAAAATATATTTTCATCAGACAGAAACCGATGAGACGATAAGTTGAGTTCAGAACCCCCCCGCCCCCCTCCCCAGTTCACCTTCAAAATGTAGTAAACAGTAAATCCTGGGCGCATCTCAAACGCTAAATAGTTTAATAAAATTTAAGAGTTTCTATGATGCTACATGACATCCGTGCAGTGCATTAT
>NC_030425.2:19077500-19090000 GCF_001660625.3 Ictalurus punctatus
CTCTCTCTCCCTTTCTCTCTCTCTCTCTCTCTCTCTCTCTCTCTCTCTCTCTCTCTCTCTCTCTCTCTCTCCAATAACTGCATATCAGTGGCTCAAACCTGCATGTCGCCTCGTGGCCGCATTACCACCTCGGGCACGCGTTATTTTTCATCAATTATTCCTTACTTACTTCTGGAAAATTTCATTTGTCTGTCATTTGGTTTGTTGTGAAATGTGTGCGCTGTGGTGGACAGTAGGCTAACTTTTCCTTATTTCAGTTAACATGGCGAAGTGATATGGAACTGTAATGCGGTCAAAACCTGAATGGATCTACTTTAGCTGTGCATTTACTGAAAAATAACTGCACGCCTCACAACGTCTGTCAGCCAATCAGAATCGAGAATTCACAATACTGAACACTCATTACTGTTATTATGAAACCTTTTAAAACTACAGCAGGAGCCAGTGAGATGGAGTCCGACTCGTTTTCTATATTGCTTATCCTACAGCATTGGGGGAAATCTGGAGACTATCCCGGGGGGCATGGGGCACAAGGCGGGGTACACCTTGGACAGAGTGCCAATCCATCGCAAGGCACAATCACATACACATACACACGCCCATTCACACACTACAGACACTTTAGACATGCCAATCAGCCTACCATGCATGTCTTTGGACTGGGGGAGGAAACCGGAGCACCCAGAGGAAACCCCAGCAGCACGGGAAGAACATGCAAACTCCACACACACAGGGCAGCAGCAGGATTCAAACCCCCAACCCTGGAGATGTGAGGTGAACGTGATAACCACTAAGCCACTGTACGCCCCACTTGTCACATTCATATATCATCAAATTCCATGATTCTTAAAGACAGTTATCAAACTTTTTGTAACCAAGAACGCCTTACAGGCTCCCTCAGTACACATTTCTTTTACTAAACTGGTGAATTATTAAGCTCATATTTCTGCATATAACCTTGAGCTTTTTATTCATAAAAAAAAAAAATTAATAAAATTTTGCTCTATTTTAATTAGAATATTAATTGTATTCATTCCAGCGAGAGAACACATTCAGATCTACTGTAAGTTAATGTCATTTATAAACAACTTAAAAATAATTATAACAAGTCCAAAATAAATATTTGAACATGCTGATTTGTGATTTCCCATAAAATAAATAAATAAATAATATCACAGACCCAACTTTGAGAAGCACTGGTCCACTGAAAAACCTCGTCTCAGACACTTCTACTCAAGACAGTTCTTGCAAACGGAGCAAAACAAAAGTGCACGTGTTAAAATGCTTTAATAAAGCACTGGTGGATGCTGCGGCCTTTTTGCTTTCTTTCCTGAGATTTTCTGACTCCAGATTTATAGTTTGTGGAGGTTCACCAAGAATTTCTGAATTTTCTGTCCATCAAACTGCAGGGTATTTTTTTCATTTGTATCTGCAATTCAGATTGTTCCAGACTAGCCAAGCGAATCCATCCCACCATCTGACAGCCTATGCTCTCTAACACACACACACACACACACACACACACACACACACACACACACACACACAAAAGCCAAGGTTCCTGCAAGATGGTGCTCATGGTTAATTCAGTGCGAGCCTGAGTCTCTCATCCTGAAGCTGAGGGATGTTCTCCTCCTGTTTGTCAGCGCTGTGTTTACTTTCTCTCTGAAGAACTCCAGATGTTCTCTCTGTTACGCCATTCTGTTAGTTCACACAATTGTTCTGTTAGTCCATTTTGTTGCAACATTCCGTTAGTCCAATCTGTTACTCCAGTCTGTTAGTCCAATCTGTTACTCTACCCTGTTAGTCTACTCTGTTACTCCACTCTGTTACTCCACCCTATTAGTCCACTCTGTTACTCCACCCTGTTAGTCCACCCTGTTAGTCCACTCTGTTACTCCACTCTGTTACCCCACCCTATTAGTCCACCCTGTTAGTCCACTCTGTTTATCCAATCTGTTACTCCACCCTGTTAGTCCACTCTGTTACTCCACTCTGTTACCCCACCCTATTAGTCCACCCTGTTAGTCCACTCTGTTTATCCAATCTGTTACTCCACCCTGTTAGTCCAATCTGTTACCCCACCCTATTAGTCCACTCTGTTACTCCACCCTATTAGTCCACCCTGTTAGTCCACTCTGTTTATCCAATCTGTTACTCCACCCTATTAGTCCACTCTGTTACCCCACCCTATTAGTCCACCCTGTTACTCCACCCTGTTAGTCCACCCTGTTACTCCACCCTATTAGTCCACTCTGTTACCCCACCCTATTAGTCCACCCTGTTAGTCCACTCTGTTTATCCAATCTCTTACTCCACCCTGTTAGTCCACTCTGTTACTCCACTCTGTTAGCCTACTCTGTTACTCCACTCTGTTACTCCACTCTGTTACTCCACCCTATTAGTCCACCCTGTTACTCCACCCTATTAGTCCACCCTGTTAGTCCACTCTGTTTATCCAATCTGTTACTCCACCCTATTAGTCCACCCTGTTACTCCACCCTATTAGTCCACCCTGTTACTCCACTCTGTTACTCCACCCTATTAGTCCACCCTGTTACTCCACCCTATTAGTCCACCCTGTTACTCCACCCTATTAGTCCACCCTGTTACTCCACTCTGTTACTCCACCCTATTAGTCCACCCTGTTACTCCACCCTATTAGTCCACTCTGTTACTCCACCCTATTAGTCCACCCTGTTAGTCCACTCTGTTTATCCAATCTGTTACTCCACCCTGTTAGTCCACTCTGTTACTCCACTCTGTTACCCCACCCTATTAGTCCACCCTGTTAGTCCACTCTGTTTATCCAATCTGTTACTCCACCCTGTTAGTCCAATCTGTTACCCCACCCTATTAGTCCACTCTGTTACTCCACCCTATTAGTCCACCCTGTTAGTCCACTCTGTTTATCCAATCTGTTACTCCACCCTATTAGTCCACTCTGTTACCCCACCCTATTAGTCCACCCTGTTACTCCACCCTGTTAGTCCACCCTGTTACTCCACCCTATTAGTCCACTCTGTTACCCCACCCTATTAGTCCACCCTGTTAGTCCACTCTGTTTATCCAATCTCTTACTCCACCCTGTTAGTCCACTCTGTTACTCCACTCTGTTAGCCTACTCTGTTACTCCACTCTGTTACTCCACTCTGTTACTCCACCCTATTAGTCCACCCTGTTACTCCACCCTATTAGTCCACCCTGTTAGTCCACTCTGTTTATCCAATCTGTTACTCCACCCTATTAGTCCACCCTGTTACTCCACCCTATTAGTCCACCCTGTTACTCCACTCTGTTACTCCACCCTATTAGTCCACCCTGTTACTCCACCCTATTAGTCCACCCTGTTACTCCACCCTATTAGTCCACCCTGTTACTCCACTCTGTTTATCCAATCTGTTACTCCACTTCATTATTCAATTCCATTAATCCACTCTGTTACTCTGCTCCATTGTTACACTACTCTGTTAGTTTACTCCATATCTGTAGTCCAATCCATTACTCTGTTACTCCACTCTGTTACTCCACTCCGTTAGTCCACTCTGGTACTTTTGTTACTCCACTCTGTTACTCCACTCTGCTACTCTTCTGCTACTCCACACTGTTATTCTTCTCTGTTATTCCACTCCATTAGTCCATTCTGTTAGTCTACTCTGTTACTCTTCTGTTATTCCACCCCATTAGTCCACTCTAGTATTCCATTCAGTTACTCCACTCTGTTAGTAAAGTCCAGTAGTCCACTCCATAAGTCTACTCTGTTACTCCACTACATCCTGTGCAAGAGTGTTACAGACCATAGGACATTAACAGTGATTTCACACTCAGTGCTGAACTCAGAAGATAAAATGAAAAACGATTCTATGAGGTCAGCTCAGGACTTCAGGCCCACTGTTCTGTAGTGTGAACTATGCACTACATAGGGACACTGCTAAGGAGTGAATACTACATCAGAGTGCAGTAAGTGCTAGTGAGTTTCTGGAGTTTCCCTATTAAGTGTGTAATGAGGCTTCAGGTTTTCAAATCGAAATCTGTACAAATAAACTGTGAGTGTTCTGCTGTGTTCTGCTTTCTCAATTTATTTTTCTTTGATTAAGTAAATATGTTCCCAGATTTATCTTTAATTAGTGTTAATGGTTAATGCTCTTCTGAAGGTTTAATCCTCTGTGTGTCCTTAAGGCCATAAATCTCTGACTATCTGAGGTTTTTCATCAGCTCTGCTGATGGGTGGGAACTGTTTTAGTAAAATACAGGCTGTGATGAAGTGGAGTTACTTTTACCACCCTGAAGTTGATTATTTTCCTATAACAGCACACCCCTCCAGTCATATTAGGATTGACAGTAATGGGACCTGACAGTAAAACACTATAGAACATCACTGTTTCTGGCTGATGTAAATATTTAAATGTGTCACTTTATCCACATGCTGTCCACACACATACACAGAGAGAGAGAGAGAGAGAGAGAGAGAGAGAGAGAGAGAGAGAGAGAGAGAGAGAGAGATGCAAAAAAAACAACGTTGCATTCTTCCTGTCTAAAGCAGGGAAAATGTGGCAGTAACATGACTACACTTTTTTCCTTCTTTCTTTATCTCTCCATCTCTGAGCTCGCCGGGGGACAGAGGTGCGAGTCCAGATGTGACTCCAATTCTAGTAAATCTAATAAATCTAATGAGCAGCAGCCTATAGAGCTGAGAGGAGACGGGTAAAGAAAAGTAAAGTAGCAAAGAGTTGCATTTACATTCAGATTAAAATTAAAAGTCCAATAAAATTGTCCCTTTATACTGAATCTCATCAATCAGCTGAAACATGGCTCTGAAATGAATCTTTTTTGTTTATAGGTGGACATTAAAATTGATTAAGATAATAAACTGTACATTTGATTTGAATACCAAATTATTCAGCAGTTTTATGAGACTCTTTATGTGTGATAATGTCGCTGAAACACACATGCCTGTCTGTCATATTCAGAGGAGACTTCACACAGAGAAGATTTAATACTGAAATTATACACATCAGTATTCAGACCTCATACGTGACTAGAGATTAAGATACTATTGAAAAACCCCATCTCGGACACTTCTACTCAAGAAAAATCTGGCAACCTCGGATGCAAGAACTACTGTACATGCAGGTGACTTTAATAGATATATAATAGATATATAATAGATCATCTGAACATGGAGCTCAGAAAATCTAGCAGCTGCGTAACCCAACTCTGAATACGAGGAACTTTCCCCATGTAAATAGTGATGTGACTTATGCATTTATATTGAACGCAAACCTTTGTGATGATGTAAAACTAAACTAAACTGGAGACTATAATGTTCCATTACTTATTACAACATTAGTGCCATAGCTCCAGTACAAAACTGAAGGAAACTTCTCAGACTGAACAGGTTTCGGACTGATTACATATGAATGGTAATGACATTGTGCAGCTTCATATGTTTTACACTGATGTGAAGTTGAATAGCATTTCCATATTAAAGGCATAAACTGAGAAAACGTCAATCAGTTTAACATTCAGCTCAATTAAATTATGAATCGTGACCCTCAGTAATCAGTCACAGATCTGCGACAGACGAAATCCTGTGGAGTGTGAAAAACAGGCTCATTAGAACAGGAGATGTGATACAGGGTGTGCTCCAGGGTTCACCACTCGGCTCGTCTGCGTTTCACACTCATAATCGCATCATCCAGCAAGAAAATAAACGCATGCGCACTGCCTCTCCCATTACATTCCTGCGTTTACTCGCACGCGCTCTCTGAAGCTAAAGCCTGCATGTGGCACAGATTAACAGCGCAAGCTCTTGGAGACGGAGACGGGTTCCTCACGCCGTTATCTCCATCTGAAATTCCAGAGTGTGCATTTGTGTTCTTATACAGAGCAGAACAGTGTGCGTGGTGGTGTATGTGTGAGAGTGTTAGATCGTGTCCACATCTCAAACACAAACTTTCAGAAAACTTTCATCAGTACTGAGTTTCAGATAACAGCGTAAAATATGTGACACACACACACACACAAAGATAAACAAGCAATTGCACTTTTATTTGAAAACTGCATCTCATTTTGGAGCTGTTTTTAGCATTTGCAGGTTTTAAGCATGTTTAGTTTAGTGTGTGTGTGTGTATATATATATATATATATATATATATATATATATATATATATATATACATATACATATGTCCATCCCCAGTTCCAAAAAACAAAAAAGAACAACCCCAGTTCCAAAAAACTTGGGACGGTGTGCAAATAAAAACAGAATGCAATGATTTGAAAATCTCATAAACCCATATGTTATTCACAATAGAACATAGAAAACATATCAAATGTTTAAACTGAGTAAGTGTACCATTTTAAGAAAAAAAAAAAGGTAATTCTGAATTTGATGGCCGCAACAAGTCTCTCAAAATGTTGGGATGGGGCAACAAAAGGTTGGAGAAACCGCTGCACGCAAGGGACAAGGGTGAAAATCACTACTGCATGCCTGTGATTTTCGAGCCCTCGGGCGGCACTGCATTAAAAACATATATGATTCTGTAATGGAAATCAGTGCATGGGCTCAGAAACACCTCCAGAACTCATTGTCTTTTCATCATACCATCCACAAATGCTGGTTAAAGGTCTATCATGCAAAGAAGAAGCCAAATGTGAACATGTTCCAGAAACGCCGCCATCTTCTCTGGGCCAAAGCTCATTTAAAATGGACTGAGGCAAAGTGGAAAACTGTTCTGTAGTCAGACAAATCGAAATTTGAAATTCTTTTTTGGAAACCATGGACGCCGCGTTCTCTACATTAAATTGGACTAAAGAGGAGAGGAACCATCCGGCTTGTTATCAGAGCTCAGTTCAAAAGTCTGCATCTCTGATGGTATGGGTGTGCATTAGTGCCTATGGAATGGGCAGCTTGCACATCTGGAAAGGCACAAGCAGTGCTGAACAGTATATACAGGTTTTAGACCAACATATGCTTTCATCCAGATTCCATCCCATCTTTACTTCTGAGAGACTCTAACCTAATTAGTTGCAAAATGTTCCTCCAGCTGTTTCTTTTTAGTAACACTTACTTTTCCAGCCTTTTGTTGCCCCGTCCCAACTTTTTTGAGACGTGTTGCAGCCATCAAATAAAAAATTTCCTATACTATATATAGTGTTGGTGTGAGATGAATTCCTGGTTCAAATTACAATAAACTCATCATTTTATTTGACTAGAAAGCAGGATTCTAACCACGCCCTTTTCAATCCATAGCCTCTTAAAAGTTTTCTAAGAGTCCTTCACTTCTACTTGAAACCATCTCTGAAAGGGATTCTACATAGAACCGTTAATGGTTCCACCATAGAGGCAAACCAGATAAACATTTAGGGTGCCATAGAGTGTAGTTGACTTGTCTTCTGTTTTATTGAGTCTGAGAATAGTGCAGAAAATCTAGTGTATTTATGAAATCCCTCATTGTACTGCAACAAGTTAGTGTCTAAACCATGTACCTATAATGGACTGAATATGAATATGGTGTGTGGCCTACATAGTAAATAGGGTGTGTGGTTCGGCACACGCCCACAATGGACTGATGATGGATGGATGTGATGAAGCAAATCCCTAATGGAACACCATTCATTCTGTCCCGTATATTAATGTACTCAATAGGACACCCTATTCTCCACTGTAGGGAAGGGGAGTTAGAGGATTTAGGGAATAGCCATATGCAATAAGCACTAGTCTGAATCATTAAGTTATTTATTTGCAAAGTTAATTATTTATTCATTACTCTGTTTTTTTTTTTGTTGTTGTTGTTGTTTTGTTTTTGTTTTTTTTTCGGTGATATGTCTTCAACCCCACACAACACTCATACAATACACTGTGTATTTCATTATTTTCTATCTGGATGTTTCTAGATCAGCAACATCTCTAATCAAACACTGACATTTTAAGAGTGAGGTAAGAGTGATTAAGAACAGAAATAAAAAAGGAGAAGAAATAAAGAGAAAGGCGAGAAAGCTTAATTTGAAGAAGCCAGTGACAAGAAGAAGAAGAAGAAGAAAAAGAAAAAGAAGAAGGGGTAAAAGAAGTAGATGAATATGAACAAAATGGACAAGAAGAACAAGAAGAGGGAGGAGAATATAGAAAAGAGGAGGAAGATAGGGAAGATGGATGAGAAGAGGAACTACATGACAGTGGGGTTTATATCGCTGAGTGTTTATACAGCAGTGGAATTGTTTCACTCTGGGATTGGATGATGATGGAGATTAGAAGGTTCCTGGTCTCAGGCAGTCATTAGCATGTTCTCTGTAATTAGTGTAGTATTTGCTTAGCTGTGTGCAGTTTTACTCAGCTGTTCAGATCAATCACTTCAACACAGATTGTTGCTTCAGAGTCAATATGTTTAAACATCTGATATTACAGAACATCATCACACAGTAATGATCAGTCTGAGAGGAACAGAACATCATTAGACAGTAATGACCAGTCTGAGAGGAACAGAACATCATTAGACAGTAATGATCAGTCTGAGAGGAACAGAACATTATCAGACAATAATGATCAGTCTGAGAGGAACAGAACATCATTAGACAGTAATGATCAGTCTGAGAGGAACAGAACATCATCAGACAATAATGATCAGTCTGAGAGGAACAGAACATCATCAGACAATAATGATCAGTCTGAGAGGAACAGAACATTATCAGACAATAATGATCAGTCTGAGAGGAACAGAACATCATTAGACAGTAATGATCAGTCTGAGAGGAACAGAACATCATCAGACAATAATGATCAGTCTGAGAGGAACAGAACATCATCACACAGTAGTGATAAGTCTGAGAGGAACAGTACATCACCCAGTAATCATCAGTAGGAGAGGAACAGAACATCATCACACAGTAGTGATAAGTCTGAGAGGAACAGAACATCATCAGACAATAATGATCAGTCTGAGAGGAACAGAACATCATTAGACAGTAATGATCAGTCTGAGAGGAACAGAACATCATCAGACAGTAATGATCAGTCTGAGAGGAACAGAACATCATCACTTATTAATGATCATAAAAGAAAAAGAAATAGAAACAATCACTTGATTGTGAGTAAACTGGCAGCAGATGTGCTATCATTACTGTTTTATGGAGAGAAATAAGGAGAACACACTACTCTTGAGCTGTTTGGATTAATTACAGATAAATAAAAATAAAAGATCAAAAGGTGCTGTTATTTTTCCTCTGATCTCTGTTTTCAGGGAAAATTAGGAGAATCTCGGATTTTAATGAGGATATGCTTTTAATAAATCTTATTATTAGATCTCATTTGATTTGTTAAAACTAAAAATGTAAAAACTGTAAAAATCTGTTTAATTATTATTAAACAGTCTTTTTTCATTACACAGGATTATTATTTTTTCACAGGTTTGTCAGTAAGAAAAGGAAGATGTAGATCAAACTGAAGAGACTGAGACTGAGCTCCCACTTGTGTAACTAATTTTAGCTAGTTTACTAGCACTTAGTTTATTTTAGTGATGTTAGGTCATTAGGGATGGCAGGAGAACATGTAAGTGTAAGTGGGATGTAAGTGGTAGAGTGAAGTGAGAGGTATGATGATATGAGAGCTGCGGCGATGTGAGCAATACAGTGTTGTGCGCAGTTCAGTGATGTGAGAAGTTTGGTCATGTTAAAGGTACAGTCATGTGAGCAGTATGGTGATGTTAAAGGTACAGTCATGTGAGCAGTATGGTGATGTTAAAGGTACAGTCATGTGAGCAGTATGGTGATGTTAAAGGTACAGTCATGTGAGCAGTATGGTGATGTTAAAGGTACAGTCATGTGAGCAGTATGGTGATGTGAGCGATATGGTGATGTGAGCAATATGGTGATATGAAAGATGTGAGAGAAATAGTGAAGTGATGTGAGCAGTTCTCCTTCCAGCACATGGGGTTCCACATTAAACTTTTCCGTCTGGACAGCAGTTTTTTCTTTCTCAGAAATAATTGGCCATTATCATGTCGAGCTCAGCCGAGGCTGCCAAGTCCAGCATCCTGTCTAATCATGGCGTCTGAGTCGAACTGTCACCATAACGAGCCACTTCCACAACACACTGATGTAATAATGCAATAATATAATGATGTAATGATCCTGAAGAGCAAACATGAGATTTTTCAGGCACCAGCTGTCTCACTGCTAATCAGAACTGTCTCACTGCTAATCCCGATGTCTAACTACATGCAATGATTATTCTAATAAAAATAATTCATTCATTAAATTCAGTCAGTATTTCATGCATGCCACCAAGGTCACTAGGTACATAAGCTCTAAGGAGTCATTTACAAATGGAAGTGAGAGTTTACAAGAAGTCAGTAAGAAACTGAAGTGACTTATCGAGTGAATCAGAAGTCTTCTAAAAATATAAGTGAGGAATCACTTACAAATTGAGGAATCATTTACAAATGAAGTAGTGAATCAATTGAGCAGGCATTTACAACAATTGACCAATGTCAAAGCTTATGTTGCTAGTTTAAGTGGGTAACTTGCTAGCCTCTAACTTGCTGGTTACTGTGTTACTGAGGGAAATGTGCAGTTTGTGGTGATGAGCAATGGGTTGGCACCCTGTCCAGGGTGTCCCCCACCCCCTGCCCCAAGTCCCCTGGGATATGCTCCAGGCTTGCTACGATCCTGTGTAGGATAAGTGACACAAAAAATGGATGGATGGATTGATTACTTGTCATGTCTGTGCAGGCTGTGTTGGTGTTTTAGTGTCAGCAGGTTAAATGTCTGAATGTTTTGTTCTCATTTCTACAGTTTGATGAGCTCAGCTCAAGCAGTGGTATAAATCCAAAAACTGTGACATCACACGACGTGAGTGCAGGTGTTGAGTGGCTGTAATCATCCTCACACCCTGTGCTCTTAAACACATGAACTGAATGGCATTAGGTCATATGTTTCACGTTGGCGTGCTTTCCAGTGTGAGCTGCTCTAATTTCTTTCAGTAAGAATTGGGTTTAAACACAGTTAGCCATCATGCGTTTCTAAACACAGCAGAAACGGAGCCCTGAGCTAAACAGCGAAACACACCATGACCTGCATGTGCTCCTGATTACAGCTGCACTTTGAAGATAACCGAATTGATGAATTATAATGTTAACGTCTCTCATATGAAGTTTCAGTCCAGGAAATTTACTGTGACCATTTCCTCCATAAACGCGTTGTTTTTTTTTCCAAAATAATTCTCAGGTTTGAGGTGAAAATGGACCAACAGAAATAACTCAGCATCATTTCTTCTTCTTCTTCTTCTTCTTCTTCTTCTTCTTCTTCTTCTCAGGTGCATTCCTGAAATCAGTCAAATCAGCTCAGTAACCTGCTGACCCCCTGGCTGAGCGCAGTAGTGCAGATGGAGGAGTCAGGGGAATAAAAACAATCCGACCATCAAATGGTTGCGTTTTTAGATATGGAGTATTTCAGTGCTTAAAAAGGAAACAGCGTCAGATTGCAGCAAATCCTCCGTGATGTGATGTCACTGATCCTCATCCAGCGCTGAATTAATAAGCTTCACTCGAGCCCTTAAGATGGCCATGGGGACTTTTTAACCAACGTACATTGAAAACAGTACTGAAATGAGACCATCCTAAAGACAACTGAGCCTTCAAGTTCATTTGAAAGGAGAAATAGATCAATATTATCAACTCTGAAATGAGTTCATGAAATTACTGGTTACTTTGGGGCAGGGGCAGAAATTAACTTTTTTTTTTTTTTATTAAAGGGCGATATTTGCCCTCTGGAGTTGATTATTATCTTTGTGAGGGCTTTTTTTAACATCTAAAAACACAGTGTCACTCATTTATGTCAAACTTATCTAAAACAAGTAAGTTCACTAAGTACTTAAATGTTAATGTTATACAGGCTTCTTACCATATGCAAAATTTATAGGAACGACTCTCCTGATGTCTCTCCATTATATTCTTTGACGGTCATCGTGCCCGATCTGTCGAAGCTCGGAGAGAAGCTGGTGATCTTTGCTGCTGATGGCAGCGGACTACAGGCCTTGTAGAAGATTGCCATTGGCATGAGTTTCAGTATCAAGCCAGTCCATTTTCTACAACTCGATAGTAGTAATATTTTATAACAGTAATATTTTCACAGTGGATTTGGATGTCTCCGTTTTTTTGTTGTTGGAGTGTTTATAGGCGTGTCCGGGTTTGCATGGCTGATTTTATTATTTTTAATCAAAACCACTCCATCTTCGCTGCACAAGAACATCACTCACATCGCCACACAGCACGCAGACGGACATGCAGAGGTTTCAGAAATACTGAATGAATTTTCCTAGATTGGTCTTTATATTTAGTATACACAGTATGCCAACTGTATACTATATGAAAACAGGAATTAACTACAGGGGCTTTTTTTTGCCCTTCCATTTGAAATATCTGGGGCATTTCGGCCCTTTTCGGTGTCACTTTTGCCCTGAGCCCACGTTAATTTCCGACCCTGCTCTGGGGGCATGTCCTCTA